>NC_143250.1:50598712-50901742 GCF_984573655.1 Nuphar pumila | reverse complement strand
ATCTATTTGATATAGGTCAAGTTCAAAATAAGCTACCAATGCCAAAATGATATGAATAAATGCTAGTTTGGCTATAGGAGAATAAGTTTCTTTATAATCAATCATTTCTCATTGAGAATAACCTTTTGCTACTAATCTTATCTTGAATTTATCAATAGATCCATTTACCTTGAGTTTTTTTTAGAACCCATCTACTACCAATTGACCTATATTCATTAGGCAATGTGGCTATTTTCTAAAGTCCATTTTTTTCTATGCAGTTCAACTTATCTTTTATTTCTTCTTTTCATAGTTTTGATTCTTTTGAAGCAATTGCATCATCAAAACTCAGATTGTCGAGAGTTTCATCTAAATACATGGAATAACATAATTCATCACTCAAGAATGTATAATAATCATTCAGATAAGATGGAGTTCTTGTTCTTTTCTGTTCAATTATCGATTGTAAAGTTTGCTCATTATTCATCACTGGTTTGTTATACTCTAGCTCTTGAGTATGTACCCTAGAATCATTTATGATGTCTAGAAGGTTACCATCATCTTTAAGATCAAAATTACTTTCTTTGGTTTTCAGGAACTCTACTTCTTTACTCTCTATAAATCCTTTTTCATGATTATATAGACAATATCCCTTTGATCCTTTTGGGTATCCCATGAAGCTGCATTTGATAGTATTGCTATCTAGCTTTTCTCTCATCTGACTAAGGATCAACACATGAGCAGGTGACCCCCACTTTCACAAATGACTCAAATCTGGCTTCCTGTCAACCCATAATTCTTGGAGTGTAAGCTCTACAGCCTTAGAAGAAACCTTATTTAGGATATATATGGTGGTACAAATTGTTTCTTACCAGATTTTTTTGGAAAGATTTTCATGTGCCAATATGGACCTTATCATATCCATTAAAGTTCCATTCATTTTTTCTGTTACATCATTTTGTTGAAGTGTATAAGGCATAGTTGTATAAGGAGTTATATTATTATCATTACAAAAAATCTTAAACTCTTCAAAGTTATATTTACATCCTTTATCAGATCTAATAACTTGGATTTTTCTTCCTAGTAATCCTTTAACTTCATATTTATACGCCTTAAACTTTTCTAGAGCTTCATATTTCTTGGAGATTAGGTATATGTATCCATACATTGAGTAGTTATATATAAATATAATAAAATATGATTTCCTTTTATGTGTTTCTACTGTTAAGGGTCCATAAATATCTTTGTGTACTAAAACTAGTAAGTCACATAAACTACTTTTCTAGTCATGATTCTTGATGTGCATTATTCACATATTTCAAATTCTATATTTTTAAGAAAAGGTAATAGTCTTATGCTAATTATTCTTTTCATTTTATTAACATTTATATGTCCTAACCTTAAATGCATAAATATGTATTGATATTAAATGCACAATCAATATAACCACAAATATTCATTACATTATTTATAGAAAGAGTTACATTTAAGCGAATAAGACCATGGTCATCATCATCGCGACTCCTAAGCTTCACTTTTCCATCTTTCTCAATAGTGACCTTGTACCCCAGAAGCAGATTTTGAAGCTCCTTTTTGCAAAATCTCCTACTGCTAAAAACTTTCTTTTCAAAAAAGGTATATAATGTATATTTGTTAGTAGAAGACTAGTCTCTTCTAGTTGGAGCCTGTAGGTCCCTATCCCAACCACATTACTATAGGTATTATTTCTCATATACACCTTGTGATCTCCAGGCTTCAGCTCCTTCAACTCCACGAGTCCTTCCTTTGACTTAGACACATGTTGCATCACTCTTGGATCAATCCACTATCTTAGGAGATCACTATCTGCGATTAATGATTCAGACACAATGCATACTATTTTTCATTCTCCATTTACGTGTTTTCCTGGATTCTCTTTCTTGGTTATATTTGGAACATTATTCTTGAAATGCCCAATCTTTCTGTAAGAAAACATGCTTCTTTGATTGTAATCTTGGAGTTCTTGGTTTGCATTAGACACTTCTTGTTGAATTTATTCTTCTTAAATTTCTTAAAAAATGTGCCTTTAGGATTTAACCTATGAGAGGTTGCTAAGAATGATTCTTCGGTGTTCATGTTTTTTCTTTTTCTTTCTTTTGACATGTGCTTTTGCTCAAGAGTTAATTGCAGAAGGAGCTCAGTTAAAGATAAACTTTTTTAGTTTTGCATCAATGCAATTGATATCATCTTCCAAGTTGGAGAAAGGTTGTTTAGTATGGTGGAGATTTGCATTCAGTCAAAAATATCATTTCCAGCTATGACTAAGTCCTTAGCCATTACTAATATTTGATTTACATGATCGACTATATTGTCTGACTCTTTTATCCTACATGAGTTGTATTACTCTAGAAAAAGTTGAATGTGGATTTCTGAAGTCATATCATACTTCTTTTTTACTTCTTCCATCAATTTTTTTGCGATGTCAAAGTCTTCAAATGCTCAGATGAAGTCATCTTGCATGAATGTTAGAAGAGTTTCTCAAGCAAGTTAATCATCCTCGATAAACTTATTATAAGTTTTCTTCTCTTCTTTACTAGATTTATCAGTTAATGAAGATTTCACATTATTCAATACATGCAGAGTCTTGTCATGTGTTCATAGATATTCCATCTTCCTTCCATCTTTCTTTTTCATATTAAAAAAATCATCATATTGAGTTTTTCGATTTTGGACAACTCAGCCATGACTACTTGAATTGCCATTTTCCTATTTATAAACAAATATTAGGATTAATAAACTTATTTCAACTAATATTTATGAATATAACTAGTTTTGAGTCTTCTAAACAAGTTTAGCATGTAATAAGATACTTAAATGTGCAAAAAATTCACAAAAAATGCTAAATTCTAAATATTTTTAACAAAAACATGCACTAGGTGGTTTTTAAAAACTCAGGACAACCTTTTTGCAATTTCATAAAACAAAAGAATAGGTTTTGTGTAAGCAAAATCACATAAACCTCTTTATGCAACTTTCTGAATTAAACAAAAAGTTTTTTACCCTCTTTCTGCAATATAAAAAAAAGATTAGATGCTTTGTTCTGCAAAAATTCAACAAAGTAGAATACTTTCTGAAATTTTTGAGTTTATCAGAAAAAGATGAACCACCTTTCTACACTTTTCAGAAAAGCATAAGCCTCTCTAAGCAAAACCAAAACAGTAACCTCAAAATGAAAATTTTCTAAGTTAAACAAAAAGATTCAACCCTCTTTCTGTAAATTCAAAAAATTGAAAGTCAGTTTCTGCAAAAAATGATAAGCAGAGGCTTATTTTAGAAAAAAACAGAAAAGTAAGTTTCTTTATGGAATTTTCAGAAAACAAACCCTTTGAGTAGAATTTCCAAGGGGTCCTAAATGGAATTAACAAAAATATATGGATTTAAACAAAAAAATTTTTTTTTTTTAAAAAGTAATAAAAGAAGATGGGTTCTCGACCCTTCTTCTTTTCAAAACCCTTTTTCAGATCTCCTCCTCCGACAAGACCACGTGATGGCGAAACCAACCACTGGACTGGCGACAACATGCTGCACCAGGTGGAACCCGACGATTGGTCCGACGGCGGCATACTGCACCATAGGTGGTGACTGACGGTCACCGCAAGACCTCAAGAAATGAGGCCACCACCGGCGATTGAAAATGATGTTTTAAGGACTGGAAAAATTCTGCCAACAGTCCCCAGCAACGGAGCTACTATCGACACCTCAAGCGACGAATCTGGACACCAAAACCGACCAAAAAATAGATGGGCATAGTTCTGATCCCTCTGATTTTTTTTTTTGTTTTCCCTTTTCTATCTCAATGACTTAGCCGATGCCGATGTAGGAGATTTCTGGCGGGTCGAGCCCCTTTCCTTGGTAGATCACCTTATGGTGAACCCAGACCATCAATCGATGGTGAGAGGAATGCAAAGAGAGAGGAAAAGGAGTCAAACCTTCTTTTTCTCATAATTTTTTTTTAGTTTTTGGGGTGTTTTTGAAATCCCCAAATTTCTGTGATTCATCCCCTTTACTCTTTTTTGCAGCAAATTTTCTCTGCGGGTGTCTGACAGTTTGAGCCCTTCATAGAACCCGTTGTCGTGTATTTCAACGAAGAGCCCTGTCGTGTTAAGTTTCTCCTCGCGTGGCCAGCGGTTAAGTCCTTTACAGAATCGATTGTCACAGTTTTCGATGAAGAGCCCTGATTTAGGCGAATGTAAACAGAGGTAACCCGAATATATATATTTTCAAGTTTTCACAATCGAGAACCCCTAGTTCACTGATTTGTATAAAACAAAAAAAATAAAACTGATTTTTTTGCTCTTTGTTTTGAAGTTTTTTGATTTGTAATGATGCACACAATTTCAACTGGGGCATACGATCACCGATAGGGGTTTTTGAACCTGGCTCTGATACCAATGTAGGCACTTGAATGCACAAGTATAGAATTTCTGTAGGGTGAAGTATATGCTATTACGCTCCAAATCGTCAGGTAGATCCACACTCAACTATCTTACAATTGAATATGTCTGTTCATTGTATGATCTCATACTATTTTACTGCATTTATAACCTTGTAAAGATCTCAAGTTTAGGACAAATCACTGAGAGAATCTCTTCAACCTCAAAACACACCTCTTTGCAATTCAAGCATAGTGATCGTTGGAACCTTATAGCCATATAGCCTTACATAACCAACCGATGTTATATATGGTAATAAGTGATAGCCCCAAAGAGATTCTCTTAGTAGGATTGGGGCCTAGGCCGCTAAGCAGGTGGTTAAGTTCAAATCTTATGGGCATCACCTCTTGCCTGAAGCATGACGACTTCCTAAGGGCAACGGTAAGCCCACAAAATTTTACGTTGTTAGTGCAGCAACCATAAATATGGCATGCACAGCCAGCATGGTTAGGTCTCTCATCATGTGAAGAGTTTTTCCTTGTAAATATCAAAACAAAATTCAACGTAGGTGATATTTGCTTAACCAAAGCTAAAACTTTTGTGGATAATTGAAAACCATATAAAGTTTGGTATGCATCTGAATTGGATTGAAAATTTCTCATATATATATATATATATATATATATATATATATATATATATATATATATATATATATATATATATATATATATATATATATATATATATATATATATATATATATATACCCTCCGTTTGGAGGGTCTAGATGTGCTTGAACCTTTCTCTCTCTTTACATAGACACCACCTCCCAACATCGGCCCATCCATTCTCTATTGGGCTTCACCACTGGATGTCCGATGGCCGGTTTCGGTCCTGCTTTAAGTGGCCTGACTGCCCCATCTCTTTCTCTTTCCACAACCCACCCCCACATCAACCCTCAAATGACTTTCCCACCCACCATTTCTTTGCCACCGAACAGTCGATGATGGGCATTGGAATGAATGTCCGGCCAGTGGTAGTCAACTAATTGCTGCAGACGGCAGCCGGAACAACGACCAATGAAATCGCAGCTGTCCAAAAAAATGACTGCATGTGGCTGAGGGCGGGAAGTGAACATGCGGGGAAGGGCGGTGGAGATGGGAAAGGTGGGGGTCGAACATGGGAAAGGTGGAGTTGGGGGCAGTGAAGGGAGAGAGCGAAAGTCTAAGCACATCAGAAATCGTTCAAATGGACGGTCCAGATGTGGTTAGAACATTTGATTCCGATGCATGGATAGGTTTTTATAAGGTTTCAAAATCAACATCATACTTTTCATAAAATTTTGAAGCTCCAAATTCCATTTTTTTCATCTAAAATGAATGGTCAAGTGGATTTCTAGTAAATCAATTGTGCTGAAAAAAAAAAACTATTGGGTCAAAAAAAAAAAAAACAGCATGAAAATCCAATAGCATGTTTCATTTGGTAGGTTTTGTAGGATTTCATATATATTTTATGTATAAATAACATAAAATAACGTAACAGGGTATGTTCGGCTCAACTAAACACATACACGAGCCAAGTCACAAGTTTAATCCACTGGTAAACGACCCGAGCCTGAGCATTCCCTATTGGGTTCATTTTACCAGACCTAAGTGCGAGTATGATAACGTTACCATGGAATGCTGATGAATATAATTAATATATTACTAAACTCTAAACCATAAACCCTAAACCGTATAAACTAAACCCTATACCTAAACCCTTGATTATGAAGATGATTTGTTATATCAATTTATAAGCTATAAACAAAAATTTTCATATCGATTTGTATGATATTTGATCATCGATTTGCATTATACTATGACAATATTTTCATAACAAAGGCAAATTGACTAAACATTACAATGATTTTTATGATATCAATAGGATTTGCCATATCGATTTTGATTCTTAATATCAATTTAAGATATTGTTTTGATTCTAAATATCAATTTTTAAGATATCAAAACGAAATTTCAAATCGATTTAAGATATTGTTTTGAATCTTAATATCGTTTTTTATGCTGATTCTTGATATCGATTTAAGTTATTGTTTTGATTCTTGATATTGATTTATATGTTATTGTTATGATTCTAAATATCGAGTTATATGCTGATTCTGTATATCAATTTATAAGCTATCAACAGGAATTTCCATATCGATTTGTATGATGCTATGACAATATTTTCGTAACAAAGGCAAATGGACTAAACCGTTGTCACTGAACAAATTGTTATAATGATCAGCGTTCGTAAATAAAAATCAAACAATCATTTAGCGTTGTGTACAGTGAAAATGCTACTGATTTTCTTTTACGAGCTGTTCCTATCGTGATTTACATAGTTGAGTTAATAAACGTTTGAAACGATGAATTATGACACGTAAAAGCAATCTACTAGTAATGAATCACTTTGCATAAATTTTGATAAACGACTGAAATGATTTGCATGAACATGCTCTGTACTCATGCACCATGATTTTTATCCAGATGTGGCCGACATAGACGTCATTGTGTAAATCGTTATGCCATCACGATTTACATAATGACATCTGTCTTTTAGACAATGAGCTTTGTCTAAGAATGACACGTACCATCATCTTTTACACAATGACGTATGGAGGCCACATGCTATCACGATTTGCTTTTACAAACATATATCATTCTCGCCGCAATTTCGTAACTACAAATCCACATGATTTAAAACCATATTCATATAAAAAAAATATTAGAATTTAGATACAATACATCATAACCAATGGTTTGGCTTATATACAATACATGACCATCATCAAGAAAGAAAACATATATCATCACAAGTATGAAACCCGCATCCAAATTAGTGATGAGCTTCTAATGCAATCCAGATGCGGGAATGTGGAAAGCTATTTATGGGAGGATATTTTCATCAAACACATATCTATCTTTATGAGACTCCCATTTTTACAGAAGCGATCACCAAAACATCTGTATCGTTCATCGTTGAGTTCATTTCCTACTGCAAAGCATTTCTATTTATAGCTACGGATACATCCTTTCCAAGAAAATGAGCTCACTACTAATGGCATGCCACTGCACCATTTCCCTCGGGTTGAGGCTGATAGAGACTCGAGCAATGGTGCACCTTGAGAATATGCTTCACAAACTTTAGCTCAGACACTGTCCCCTTGAAGAGCCGATGGGTTACATCATAAATCTCTTTTACGTATTTGTCATAAAGTATATCAAAGACAAATATGTAAAAGTGACTTATAATGTATCCCATCGGTTCCTTCAAGGGCTCAGTGTCTGAGCTGAAGTTTGTGAAGCATATTCTAAGAGTGTACCACTGCTGAAGTCTCTATAAGCCTCAACCCGAGGAAAATGGTGTAGTGGGCTGCCATTACTAATGAGCTCATTTTCTTGGAGAGGATGTATCCGCAGCTGCACATAGAATTGCTTTGCAGCAGGAAATAAACTCGACGATGAACACTATGGATGTTTTGGTGATATCTTTTGTAAAAATGGGAGTTTCTAACAGATATTTATGCGTTTGACAAAAATGTCAAAGAAGGAGAAGCAAACAAAGGCGGAGGAGAAAAAAGAAGAAGAAGTTGCGCTGCCGTATATCTATACTAGTGTTCTAAATCGATTTAAAATATTATTTTGATTCTTAATATCGATTTCTGTGCTGATTCTTGATATCGATTTAAATTATTATTTTGATTCTTAATATCGATTTATATATTACGATTCTAAATATCAAGTTATATGCTGATTCTGTATATCGATTTATAATGATACCTGTTATAACAATTTGTACATATGAAAGATACATTATTAAATAGAATTTATGTGCTTTTTGGATGAAGCCATTTTTATGAATAGTGATGCAAAAAAATATTACAAATTCTATTTTTGTGGCTCACGATTCATGAAAATGGATTCATCACAAAACTCTTTCTTTGTGAACGAAATCGATACGGAAGTTCAGCCTAATAGCTTACAAATCGACACTACAAAACACATAAAATCTTACAAATTGATGTACATATGGCAAAATATATTACAAATTGTGTAATATCTTACTAAACCCTAACACTAAACCCTAAACCTAAATCCTAAACATTATACCTAAACCCTAAACGATGTGTAAATTTGAAGGCTAGATGAGACAACGATTTCTCCGTGCAATTGTATTGTGCTTTGTACTCATGCCAATTGCGATTTTCATCCAGTTGTGGCCGACATAGACATCATTATGTAGATCACGATAGGACAATAAATGGTATAACATCTTACAAATCGATACTAGAAAATACCTAATATCTTACACATCGATATACATATCGCATAATATATTAATCATCGATACGACAATTCAGCATAATATTCTTAATATCGATTTAAGATATTGTTTTGATTCGTAATATCGATTTTTAAGATATCAATAAGAATTTTCATATCAATTTAAGATGTTGTTTGATTCTTAATATCGATTTAAGATATTGTTTTGATTCTAAATATCGATCTTTAAGATATCAATATGAATTTCCAAATCAATTTAAGATATTGTTCTGAATCTTAATATCGATTTCTATGTTGATTCTTAATGTCGATTTAAGATATTGTTTTGATTCCTATTATCGATTTAAGACATTGTTTTGATTCTAAATATCAATTTTTAAGATATCAATAGGATTTTTCATATCGATTTAAGATGTTGTTTTGATTCTTAATATGGATTTAAGATATTGACTTGATTCTAAATATTGATTTCTATCCTGATTTTGTATATCAATTTATAAGCTATCAACAACAATTTTCATATCGATTTGTATGATATTTGATCATCGAATTGCGTTATACTATGACAATATTTTCGTAACAAAGGCAAATCTTTGTGGCCGACAACGACGTCATTATAAAATCTTTTATTATAAGACGTGAACCGCAAAAAACGTGAACCACCAAAAAATCTTTGGCGGGTCCCATAAGCATTAAACTCGTTGGCTATAAAAGGAGTTCTTCACAATATTTTCCCCTAAACATTCTACAAAAATTCTAACACTTCATCTTCTTTCGCCAGAGCACCCTTTGCCGTCTCGGTAAGTTTTTGTGTTGTGCAAGTTACTAATAGCTTACATTCCTAAGAAAAGAAATGCTTTATCATCAGCGGAGAAAACTCTTGACAAAATCATCCAATAGTATGCTTTTTATGAGCAATTAGAAGCGTACTACAGAATAATAAAGATTGAGAATGATAAAGAGAAGCGTACTACAAAATAATAAAGATTGAGAATGATAAAGAAAGGGAGCAATTGCTGGTAAAGCATAGAGCAAAGCCTAATCCATCAGATATTGAAGATGATAATCCAACGAAGAATGATGAGAAAGAAGTACAGATGAAAAAGAAGAAGAAGAATGACAAAGAAAAGCAAAATGAAAGGAAGGAGGAGGATAATGAAAAAAAGCAAAGGAAATCAAGGCAAAGGAAGGAGGAGGTAGAGGATAGGGGAAAGAAAAAGAATAATAAGGAGAAGGAGGAAGATAAGCGAAGGCAAAAGGAGGAGGAGGAGGAGAGGGAAAAGCAAAGGAAGAATAAAGAAAAGGAGGAGAAGCAAAGGCAAAAGAAGGAGGAGGAGGAGAGGAAAAAGCAAAGGAAGGAGAAGGAGGACAAGGAAGAGAAGAAAAGACAAAGAAAGAAACAAGAGGAGGAGGAGGAGAGGGAAAGGCAATTGAAGAAGAAGAAGGAGGAGGAAGAGAAGGAAAGACAACTGATGAAGCAGGAATATTTAGAAAAGTGAAAAAGGATAAGGCTAATGAAGAAGGAGGCGGAGGAGTGGGAAAGGCAAAAAAAAGAATAAGGAGGAGAGGGAAAGGCAATTGAAGAAGAAGGAGGAGGAAGAGAAGGAAAGCCAAATGATATAGATGAAAGAGGAAAGACAAAGGAAGAAGCATCAGGATGAGGAAGAGAAGGAAAGGCAAAGGAAGGAGAAGGAGAAGGCGGACGAGGAAGAGAAAGAAAGACAAAGGAAGGAGAAAGAGGACGAGGAAGAGAAGGAAAGGCAAATGAAGGAGAAGGAGGACGAGGAAGAGAAAGAACTACAAAGAAAGGAGAAGGAGGACGAGGAAGAGAAAAAAAGACAAAGGAAGGAGAAGGAGGACGAGGAAGAAAAGGAAAGAGAAAGGAAGAAGTAGGACGAGGAAGAGAAGTAAACATAAAGGAAAAAGCATACGATGGATGAAAGGAAGGAAGAAGTATAAAAGTAGAGGAAGGGAGGGGATAAAGAGGAGAAAAGTGTGACAAAGGTACGTTAATCGCTACTGTATATCATGGTGTACTGTTGTAGGTATTATTATGTATAGCGATTACTATGAATAGTGATTATTATGAATAACGATTACTCTGTATAGCGATTACTATGTATAGAGATTATTATGCATAGTGATTACTTTGTATAGCGATTACTTTGTACAACGATTACTGTGATAATAATTACTATGTATAACAATTAACTGTGATTTGATATTTTGTGTTACAGACAACTCAGAAGAGAAGCAGAGCAACAAGTGAAAAGCTGAGGGGGCACTGTTAGTGGCCTGTAGTTCTGTTGTAGTTTAGAAAGCTGAGTGAATATCAGAAGGACCGATTACGAAAGATGCACTTCAGCGGCCTTCTGGACCAACATTATTTTGAAAATTGCTGAAACACCATGACCCACCTGGTCAATAAGTGAAACCATAAGATGAACACGTTCTAGTTTTGGGGTTTTGAGATCACCATGACCCTAGAAGATATGACATGGATTACGTGTATTAAGTGCCATGGACGTGCTATCCTAACACGAGATTCAAACTATAACCCAAGGGACAATTGCACGACCCTTCTAGGAATGTCGATGGAGGAATGGCGTGACTGTATTTCTGGTGGAGGCAAATCCTTAATGATGAAAGTTCATTTTTTTTGTAATAAATGGGAAGGCCAGTCCGTTGCATGTGCATCTGAAGTAGCTGACTAACAGTTGCATGACTTCCTTCTTTATTTTTTGGACTTACTTTATTTTCCGATTGTTCTGGTTCAAGAATAAGTTACTTGTGGCTGCAGTTTCTGGAAGACTTAGATAAAGTCGACAACTGGGCATAGGGTGTTGCTATGCTCGCACACTTATACAGTCAACTTTACAATGCAAGTAGGGGTACAAAACCGTCGGGGGGTTTTGGCCATTTGTTCAGGTATTTGTTTATTACATATTTAGTGCTTGTGGACTAAGCTCGTTGAAGGTTGTAGTCTTACTAATATATTATTTTTGTAGGCCTGAACGTGGAAGCATATTGTCGCCTTGCATCCTCAATGTAGCCCTGTGGTTTATGATTTTCCCAAGATCGGCGATTAGGCTTCAATAAATGTCAAGGAGGAAAATGTTCAATTCATTTTAGATGGGCTGCAATTAAATGAGGTAAATGGTTTAAAATCGTTGTAATATTTAGCATTCTTAAGTAATCATCGCTTTAGGATTTTGTCTTCCTTAGTACAAATCGTTATCTCCTTTGCATCTAACTTTCATTAGCGTAAATTGTTATATGGTTTAGCATTCTTAAGTAATCACCGCTTTAGGATTTTGTCTTCCTTATTATAAATTGTTATCGTATTTGCATCCAAATTTCATTAGCATAAATCATTTTTATGTTTAGCATTCTTAAGTAATCATCGCTTTAGGATTTTGTCTTTCTTAGTACAAATCGTTATCGCATTTGCATCTAACTTTCATTAGCGTAAATCATTGTAATATTTGACATTCTTAAGTAATCGTCACTTTAGGATTTTGTCTTCCTTAATACAAATCATCATCGCATTTGCATCTAATTTTCATTACTGTAAATCATTGTAATGTTTAGCATTCTCAATTAATCATCGCATTCAATATTTCATTTTCCTTAGTACAAATCGTTATCATATTTGCATCTAACTTTCTTTACCGTAAATCGTTGTAATGTTTAGCATTCTTAACTAATAATCACAGTCAATATTTTATCTTCCTTAGTACAAATTGTTATCGCATTCAACATTTTGCATGAATAATTATGTCTATATCTAAACCACAATCTCGATTGTACAGGTTATGTGGAGACCTTACGAGGATGAGAAGGACGAGGTTATGCTGAGGTTGCAAGACTGTCTATCTGCGATATTTGGCTCTTAAGCAAATGTGAAGTCGAGTTGCAGCATGGTAGTCGAGTACTCCTACAAGCTGGCTTGGGACAGTCGATACCAAAATTGCTTGTGGCATTGAAAAAGAAGATGAATAGTGGTGGGGCCACAAACATGAATTGACACTAACGCTTCAGGAAATAATTGGATAGCTGGAACAAAGGAGGTGTTCGTGCCATACCATATGATTATAAAGAACGACAATATGACCCCAACTATTTCACATAATATTGGCAATCCATGCATGGAAATTGACAAATTGAGGAGAAGCAACCTGAAGTGTGTTATCTCTTGTCACCGAGCATGTCATCCCTCAGCATAGACGTAACGTCCATCATGTCCATTTGGTGGATACTACGATTCCCTTTGTTGCAGTACACAATAAGGAGCAAACACAACTCGAGAAGGTATCGTCCAACCAAAGGTTAGCGATGTTGGAGAGTGAGAATAAGGAGTTACAGAAGGACGTGCAGAATTTGAGTAAACAAATTGGGTCACTGGTTGAGATGATTATCAGTGGGTTTTATAAGATCAAGGGAAAGAAGAGTTCACCAAATAAAGAGACTCCATCAAGTCCAAGAAAGAGACGATTTCTATGTCCATCTGAGTCGTCAAGTGCAAGTGAATAAACATATGTGATTTGTGTATCTCGATAATTCTATGTTGTAATTCTGTCATTCTTTATTGTAATTATATAATTCTTTCCTTAATAAGTGTAACACAGAAGTGCCACTGAAAAATCGACAAGACTACATAAACTTAGGTTTGTAATTATATAATTCTTTTATGATTTATACTTACATATAGTGTTTACTGGCTTAGGGTTTATTATGTATCGTGATTCCTGTGATAGTGATTACTTTGTATAGCACTTACTATGTATAGTGATTATGAAGTTACCGCGATTTGTACTTATGTTTGCTAAATTGTATAGCGATTACTAGCTTAGGGTTTATTACTTATAGTGTTTCTTGTGATAGCTATTACTTAATATGTCGATTACTCAGTATAGCGATTATGAAGATATCATTATTTGTACTTATTTTTGTTAAATCGTATAGCGATTACTGATTTAGGGTTTATTATTTATAGTGTTTCCTGTGATAGCGATTACTTAGTTTACCGATTAATAGGTATAGCGATTATGAAGTTACCACGATTTGTACTTACGTTTGTTAAATCGTATAGCGATTACTAGTTTTGAGTTTATTATGTATAGTGATTCTTGTAATAACGATTACTCGGTATAATGACTATGAAGCTACCATGATTTGTACTTACGGTTGCTAAATCATATAGCGATTATCGGTTTATGTTTTATTACTTATAGTATTTTCTGTGATAGCGATTACTTTATAGAGCGATTAATAGGTATAGCGATTATGATGTTACTACGATTTGTACTTTCGTTTTCTAAATCCTATTACGATTACTAGTTTTGAGTTTTAATTTGTATAGCAATTCCTGTAATAGCTCTTACTATATATAGTGATTATGAAGTTACCATGATTTGCACTTAGGTTTGTTCAATCGTTAAGCGATTACTGGTTTAGGGTTTATTATTTATAGTGTTTCCTTTAGTTGCAAGGAACATCACATAACATTAGTTTAGGGTTTAGGGTCTAGAGTTTAGGGAGACGTTATCTGACACGCTACTGATGTTATGCGACGTGCCATTTATTTACACGTACTAATATCGTTTCGATGATACTAGCAAATAAAATGACGTCTTTTAATTAATGCGCAATGTAATTTAGTTATTTGTTAATATTCTTTTTGCATGATTTTTGAAAACTGGCAGGATGTAAAACGACGTAAAGAATAAATGAATGAAGCGTTGTGTTTCGCAAGGAACACAAGACGTTTCCTTTAAGAGCATGAAACAAGCGATGTTTCATTTAAAGAAGAAAATGAGCCTTTCCTATAACTTGCTTTGTGAGCAACGAACAAAAAAATTGACATTTCCTCTAACCTCCTTCGTTGTAAAAGTTGTATCGATGTCAAAGGATGCTACGATTTAGTCAAACGTTCACAAAAAAAGAGTACCTTCGATTCCTATAATCTGCTTCATATTTTTTACGTCGTTTACGGTTTGTTTACTGAATATAATGCTATAGTTATTTTACTGAATATTCAGCTAATTTCAGTACAACATCTAAAAAACAAGGTGCCAGAAAACTCAGCAAAGTGCTCAAAGAGAACATTGACTAGATGTGAGATGAATTTGCAGAAGGACACACTATCAGTAATTTTGTACGTATGAAACCACTATCAGTTATACATTTACGTATGCCATGAGTATCTATATTAATAAGTGCATATTTGTTGTAAACAGACTATACACAATTTCGTCATGTATATTCAAAGCAAGGGAACAACCATGTCAGTCTGTGTCGTCACCCCTTATTTTATGATCTATCGATTATCTTATATGTTTATTTATTTTTATTTACTAATGTACCTTTGTATTTTAAACTTACTATTATTACTGTTTCGTTAAAAAGAGTATTGTTCGTCGAATGCCATACGCGGCTGGATTTCTAGATGGAATACAATACTGGGGTAACGATAACCAAATGACAGACTTTTGTTCAAGTGAAAAGGTTTGTGACCATATCGATTTGTAAGATGTTAAATCTATTTAAGATCTTGTTCTGATTCTTAACATCGATTTTTATGGCATCAATACACATTTTCATATCCATTTTTTAAGATATTTTATAATCGATTTGCAGATATTTATGACAATCAGAAAAGCATTGGGTATTATACATGTTGGATGTACGAGAACAAAAAATATGGCTATACAACTCCTTGAACTATGACATTGGTGTAGACCATGACATTGTGCATTTGGTAAGTTTCTATCTTAAAGATTACCATATCTTGTACCGTGGCCCAGAATTTACTTGTTTTTGCATAAACCACAGGTTGGATTTTTCAGAGACATGTTGGGTGTCGACATTGGACCATGAAGGCTTCATGTCGTAGAGGATGCTCCTTTACAAAATAATGGCATCGATTGTGACATCTTTGTAATGAAGTATATTGAAGCAATATACTATGGACGAGCACCAGAATTCATCGTTGTATGCTGTACAGTTAAACATGTTTTATTATCTTATATTATTGGTGATTATATTTTTATATTGGTCTAACTTTTGGGTTTTTTTTTTTCAGGATGATATACCAGGATTCCACACAGAACTATGCAAAAAATTGAAAGATTTTCTAGTTGAGGAAGATACAAAAACCCAGACTGCAAGATTACCTAGAAAGCTATGAAGAACGTAAGGCCCCCAGGAGTAAGAGGAAGTCAATTTAAACGTCTACCTGTTCTCAAGGATAACGTGAAGAGGGTTACATTCTACTGCTGAGAGAGAGAGATAGCAATTTTTGGTTTAACTTTCAATTTCCAAATTTTTGATATACAAACATTTGTAACAAATTTTGTAAGACTATATACAAAATTCACATTGATCCATTAACCAAAATTATGAACCTGACACACATATGTTGAATACGCAAATCGCAACCTCAAGTGCCCAAATCGCAATAATGTAAATTTTGTAGGCACACGTTTCAAAATCATAATACAAATATCTTGCAAATCGACACATCTTATAATTTATAGGATATTATATCGATTTTTGTGAGATATTGTTTTATTTGTTAATATCGATTTGTAATATATTATGCTGAATTATCATATATTAATTTGTAAGATATTATGTATTTTCTAGTGTCGATTTGTGAGATATTGTTTTGTTTGTTATTATCAATTTGTAACATATTATGCTGAATTGCCGTATATCGATTTGGAAGATATTATGTGTTTTCTACTATTGATTTGTGAGATATTATTTTGGTTGTTAAAATTGATTTGTAATATATTATGCTGAATTCCTGTATATCAATTTGTAAGATATTATGTATTTTCTAGTATCATTTTGTGAGATATTGTTTTGTTTGTTAATATCAATTTATAATATATTATGCTGAATTGTTGTATATCGATTTATAGGATATTATGCTAAATTGACGTATACCGATTTATAATATATTATGCTGAATTGCCGTATATCGATTTGTAAGATAATATGTATTTTCCAGTATCAATTTGTGAGATAATGTTTTGGTTGTTAATATCGATTTGTAATATATTATGCTGAATTGCCATATATCAATTTGTAAGATATTATGTTGAATTGCTTAATATCGATTTGTAATATATTATGGTGAATTATCGTATATCAATTTGTAAGATATTATATTTTTTCTAGTGTCATTTTGTGAGATATTGTTTTGTTTGTAAATATCGATTTGTAATATATTTTGTTGAATTGCCATATATCAATTTATAGGATATTATAATGAATTGTCGTATAATGATTTATAATATATTATACTTGTATAATGATTTGTAATATATTATATTGAATTGCCGTATATCGATTTGTAAGATATTATGCTGAATTGCTTAATATCGATTTTTAATATATTATATTGAATTGCCGTATATCGAAGATAATATGTGTTTTCTAGTATCAATTTGTGAGATATGGTTATGTTTGTTAATATCAGTTTGTAAGCTATTATATTGAATTTTCATATCGATTTGTAATCTATCATGCTCAATTGCTGTATATCGATTTGTAAGATATTATGTGTTTTCTAGTGTCAATTTTTATGATATTTGTAGTATGATTTTTATTGTAGAATTACAACAAAGAATGATAACATTACAACAAAGAATTATCGATTTACAACAAAGAATTATCGATTTACAACAAAGAATTAGTGATATGGCAAGCACAAAAGAGATGCTGATGGTGAACGTGGGGGCTTCTGCAATCTCACAGACCACCTTGGAGGCTCCTCTAACACGGGTCTACTCGACAATGAGGCTTCATGGTACGACAATATTGGAGGAGAAGACTGAAGTGGGGAAGATGGTGGCTCCAATTTCAACTGCAACCGCCTTCTTGGTGGGGTTGGCTCCTCCAGCATGGGTTTCTTTGATGATTTTGGTGTGTCGCGATAAGACAACAGTGAAACAGAGGTTGGAGAAGATGGAGATTCCTCATTTCTTACCCGCGATCGCATCAATGGTACTTCATATTCAAAATCATCATCTTTCCTCTGTCTCAAACTGAACATTAGCTAAAGCAAAAGATAAAAAAGATTGATGATACACTACAAACTAAAAACCACACAGATGAACAAATGTATTGAGCAAACCATGTTCTAATTCATTATACCTCATATGAATTGCTTAATATCGATTTGTAATATATTTTACTAAATTGCCGTATATCGATTTGTAAGATATTATGTATTTTCTATTATCGATTTGTGAGATATTGTTTTATTTGTTAATATTGATTTGTAATATATTTTGCTGAATTGCCATATATCGATTTGTAAGATATTTTGTGTTTTCTATTGTCGATTTGTGAGATATTGTTTTGTTTGTTAATATCTATTTGAAATATATTATGTTGAATTGCCATATATCGATTTGTAAGATATTTTATGCTTTCTAATGTCAATTTGTGAGATATTGTTTTGTTTGTTACTATCGATTTGTAATATATTTTGCTGAATTATCGTATATCGATTTGTAGGATATTATGCTAAATTGCCGTATACCGATTTATAATATATTATATTGAATTATCGTATATCAATTTATAAGATATTATGTGTTTTCTATTATCGATTTGTGAGATATTGTTTTGTTTGTTAATATCGATTTGTAATATATTATGTTGAATTTTCATATATCGATTTGTGAGATATTATGTGTTTTCTATTATCGATTTGTGAGATATTGTTTTGTTTGTTACTATTAATTTGTAATATATTTTGCTGAATTGCCCTATATCGATTTGTAGGATAATATACTGAATTACCATATATCAATTTGTAAGATATTATGCTAAATTGCCGTATACCGATTTGTAATATATTATGCTGAATTGCCATATATCAATTTGTAAGATATTATGTGTTTTCTACTATCGATTTGTGAGATATTGTTTTGTTTGTTACTATTGATTTGTAATATATTTTGCTGAATTGCTGTATATCGATTTGTAGGATATTATGTGTTTTCTATTGTAGATTTGTGAGATATTGTTTTGTTTATTACTATCGATTTGTAATATATTTTGCTGAATTGTCATATATCGATTTGTAGGATATTATGCTGAATTGCCGTATATCAATTTATAATATATTATGCTGAATTGTCGTATATCGATTTGTAAGATATTATGTATTTTCGAGTATCGATTTATGAGATATGGTTTTGTTTGTTAATATCAATTTATAAGCTATTATGCTGAATTTCCGTATATCGATTTGTAATATATTATGCTCAATTGTTGTATATTAATTTGTAAGATATTATGTGTTTTCTAGTGTCGGTTTTTATGATATTTGTAGTATGATTTCTATTGTAGAATTACAACAAAGAATTATAATATTACAACACAAATTATTGATTTACAACAAAAAATTATAGAATTACAACAAAGAATTATCGATTTACAACAAAAAATTATATAACTACAACAAAGAATTATAGAATGCTAAACATTACAACAATTTGTAAGATATGGAAGTTAAATGCTATAACTATTTTGTAGCTAAAGAATCCACACGCGATTCCTGTGTTGCGATGCTCACTTTTGAATTGAATAGAGCCTGTCATGAAATAAAATAATATCAGACACTACATTAAGTTCAACAAGAAATGCAAACATCCTCCTAAAATTGTTACATACCAAAAGACTTGTCAAACTCATGCCATCGTTCCACTCAAATAAGTCGGGTGGATTGCATGTTTCAACATTGTAGTGCACGTCTGTATGATATTGCTGCATGTTGGAAATTACACATGTTAGATATTGATAGGTTACACGTAATACAATTTACAGGGGAAGCAATATATTGTGTTACATACCTGTTCATGCGAAGGGCTTGGTCGCTTATGGGTTGGTTGTTTCTTAGACATTTTCTTGCCATCCAATTCCAGTGCACCCTTTGTCCTCCGATGACTGCGATCAGAGGCAGGTTTCCTTTTGATACCCTTAGTTAAGTAAATATTTTCATCATAATCTACAACGTTTACTCCTGACTTCTCGAAGATGATGTTTACGCTTCAGCGCAACTTCTCACAAGGGTCAGAAGAAGCGTGATTTTCACCTACGTTTTTCGATTCTGTTTTCTTAGATTGGTCTTCACGAGCTGCAACAGACTCAAGGTAAATTAACTACACTTTTTCAAGTAATTTCCTTGACACTTTTTTCATACATACATAGGCTTCTTCGCTTTTCGATGCCAAATCTGCAACATGCATAAGTGACCTACATAGCTGTTGGTAACGGAAGGTTATGCGACACTTCTTATCAACATTAGATGGACTGACATTATTTCTATCTAGCAGTGCAATCTTTGCTTGTCTCGTCCATCTTCGCATTATATATGACTCAAGTATTTCTTGTATCTTCTCTTGATTAAGTGCCTTTAATGCATAACGACATAAAATACCTTTAAATTCAAACATTTTGCATGTACATTCAGCTGTTTTGTTGTCAACATTATATGTAACATGTGCTTCTTGCCTTTTTGGATGCTCTTTGCCCTCCCATACAACATGGTATTTGTGCATATTTCCATATTGCATACGTCCTTCTATGTTGCAATTCATGATCTGTATAACCTCCTTCTTAGTCCATTCAAATATAGTTAGTATATACAGATTTGCAGGTTGCGTCAATATTTTCATGCTCAAAGTTACAGGACGGGTGTTGAAGCATGTTACATATTGTTCAAGCTCATTCTGTCTAAGACCGTCTACAAATAATTCATATTGTTTCATGAAGCAAAACATTGTTAAACATGAATACAAGGTTTTTTTCAGTGTGACATGCATAGATTCAGCTCTTTGTGTGCTTATCATACCTGCACAAAAGTATTGTCTTCCATATCCCAATGCCCACTTCTCTTTGTCTGCATATAAATGTTGTAACCACACACAGTCTTAAAGGTCGTACATCTGAATCATTTGCTTCCAATCAGACATAAAGGTGACCTCGTCTATGCTCTCAAGTACACACTGTCTAAACTTTTTATCAAACCCTGTGTTCTGATTAAAAATGTGTTTTATGTTCTTTGCTGCATTTTGAAAGATAAGCCACAAACATAGGCGATGATGTGCATATGGCCATACATGAGACACTGCAGCCGCAATTGCATGATCACCATCTGTAAGTACAGCTCTATGGTGCTTCCCATTCATTGTCTGTGTAAATACTCTGAACAACCACTCAAAGGTTTCCTTGGTCTGGTCATACAAAAAAGTGTCGCCTAATATGCAATTCCGTGAGTGATGGTTCACTCCGACAAATAGCGCAAATTGCCATTGTTCCATATTAATCTTCACTGTCGTATAAAAAACAAGCACATCATTAAAACATTCATAATCCACTCTTGACTTTAAATTTGCCCAAAAAATATTCACAGCATACCCATCTTCATCCAGTTGCATTGCACTAAAGAAACCAAGGTCAATGTTTGATTTTTTCAGTAGGTAATCAACCAAAGAACATATTCCTCCATTCTTCATGTTTTCTGACCTCTTCCTTCTCAAGTGGTTTCTTAGATCCATAGGTGTGAATGGTACATTCTCGCGACCACCATCTAGGTACGCGCAAAAATTGTATGTCTTATTTGGTGCAATGCCGACGCTATCAACTATTTCAGCAATTGCAGCATGCACTGCAATTACTTTACGATGTGACCTCAACATAGGAGTCATAAATGAAGTGGCTAATTTGTAAAAACTGTGATTTTTCACTATTATTTTTGTTTATAAAATAAAATATTTTAAAATATGCAAACTGGGCCTGAGATCTACATTTCGGATCTAGGACCCATAAAGGGGCATTTATATATAATTAATATCATCTATGTTTAGATGTATTAAAAATTATAATAAATATTTAAAATAAAAATATAAATCTAACACGAGGATCCATAATTGGATCCATTTGGATACAACTTGTGGATTGTTATCGTCGCAAAATTTTTCCCGTCTTCCCTTCCTTGCGGAAGAGAGAGAGAAATGCTTTCGCGATTCAAACTTGACCGGATTTTGGAAGTTGTTTTGAAATACTCGCCTCCGTTTTGAAAATTGCGGGAAAATCCATGGGATGGGGCTCGACCTTTCGGTACGAGGTTCGACCGTTCCTGCCGCCTTTAACAGGGGTAATCGAACCAAGGACCAAAATTATGCTTGACTTAGTAAAATCATCGAAATTGTGTTCTATCCTAAATGCACATAGAATTCAGGCATGTGCTATGAGATTTGGTAAAATATAAGTTGGAAAACTATTATGTATGCTTAGAAAATATTTGGAGTTGAAAAGCATTTCTCAGGAAAAGATGGAAATCAATCTCTCAGGAAAACTCAGACGAAGAAGGTTTGAAAATCTCGAAAAAGTTTATAAAGACTTAGAAAACCATGAAGAAATGAGAATCTCAGAAAAATTTTGAGAAAGCTTAGAAAGACTTGGAAAACCATGAGGAAATAAGAATCTCAGGAAAATTTTAAGAAAGTTTAGAAGCTTAGAAAGACTTGGAAAACCATGAGGAAATAAGAAACTCAGGAAAATTTTAAGAAAGTTTAGAAAGACTTGGAAAACCATGAAGAAATGAGAATCTTAGGAAAACTGAAGGAATTCTTGAGAAAAGATGATCATTGGAAAAGGAAAGCATTTGTTGGGAAAACTCGGACTTTGAGAATTTTCTCAAGAAAAGGATAGAAACTTTATAGGAAAATTCGTTGGAGAAGGTAATTTAGAACTTAGGAAATTGAATTCCTGAGAATCTTGTCTTTTAAAATGTCTGAAAACCAACTTGGATTCTTGAGAAAGATGAGAAATTCTTTTTGAAAGTGTCTTAAGAAAATAATATTTTCAGGGAAAATCTCGGGAAAACTTTGATTTGGAAAATCCAACTCCGAATATCATCATAGTTTCTTGAGAAAATCGATTCCATGAAGTGAAAATCTTTTGAGAAAATCATGAGAAAAACAAATGATGCAGATGATGTGAATGAATGAATGCACTTTTGAAAAGATTTCTGAAAATTTTATTGGAAAAATGTGGATTAAGCCAAAGTAAATCCTTCATATATTCTGACTGTGGCCATGAATATATTCAGGGTTTATTTGAGTTAATTCACAATATTTTAAAAACATTGGAAATATGAGGTGCATTTTCAAGATAGCCTAAGAGCGTAGACTCAATGTGACTGATAGAGAGATGATGGATCTGGGTCTCGTTCATATTCCAACTAGGGCCGTAAATATGGATTCCAGTGAGTTCATCAACTCTCTAAGAGTTGGTGCACGTGCCATTCGTGTTCATCCACGGTGGGTTTTTGAAAATTGAGGTATATGCATCATAGAATCAGGATATTACTGAAATCAAACTATATGAGGTGCGGCCTAATCTAAGCAGTAAAAGTAAATCTTATTCCAAGGTTTACATTGGATTGTTACATTGCATAACATAAAGTAAAAGAAAATTGAAATGAAGCCAAGGAATCAACCTCTTCTAGATTTTCCTGCAAAATGAGAGTTAGTACAAAATAAACAAGGAAATGGACATATATATATAATATATAGAACGAAGAGACATATACATATATCAAAATGCAAAAATAGGTGCTAAATGTCATGTAACGATGGAAGTGTAACTATATGAGAAAATATATGGATGTTCATACATGGAAAAAAGAGCACATGAAGATATATATATATATATATATATATATATATATATAAGTATATATCTATGTATATATATATATATACATATATATACATATATATACATATATACGTATACATATAGATAAATATATATAGATATACATATATATATAGATATATATATACATATAATGAGAAAATATATACATACTAATGGAAATTACGTATAATAGGTAAAACCAGAAATTACAGGTATATACAGTTTCTGTAGGTGATTTCACACAACCATACTTCTCAAATTATAATGAAATTTCCAGTAAAAATGGGTATGGAGCTTCCCTATATATCCATAATGAAGCACGCCAAAGATGGTTGGAAGATCACGATTGGATATAGAGATATCCGTTCATGAATATGGCCAAATATCAAGACTGCACACTTGCAGCAAAAAATGAATATGTGCAGGAAATGGGTTGTGGAAGCATCATGGGCTATTTCAAGGATATCATGAAAAGGATATGAAAAGCTTGGTGAATAGGTGAAAATGTCGTGGAAAATGATGAAATAATATGTATAATTGGTGCTGCAAATGGGGTGCTATAGCAAACAAGAATTTAGCACTAAGCTAAGCAAAATTTCATGAAACCAAGGGTGATGTTCCAGCCATAGCTTCATAAAACAGGGATTTTAACAGCAAGCTAGACAAAATCTCATAAATCAAATGATGGTGTTCCAACATAACTTCATAAAACAGGAATTTGAATATCAAGCTCATAAATCAAATGATGATGTATTTACAAGAGTAAGAGAAAAGAAAAATACATGTAATAGCAAATACTCATGAAGGGATATATATATATATATAAGTATATATATACATATATATATACATATACACGTATACATATAGGTAGATATACAATAGATATACATATATATAGATACATATATACATATAATGAGAAGACATATATGTTTAATGGAAATTCCACATAATGAGTAAAACCAGAAAATATATGTATATACAGTTTCTGTAGGTGATTTCGCACAGCCGTATTTCCCAAACTACAAGGTAATTTTCAATAAAAATGGGCATAGAGCTTCTCTATATATCAGTAATGACGCTTGCAAAAGATGGCATATGGATCATGAACGGATGTGGATATATCCGTTCATGAACATAGCCGATTATCAAGACTGCATACCTGCAGAAGATGGTAAATATAACACATACGTGATGTGCAAGAAGTGCATTGTGGGAACAATGGGCTGTCTTCAAGAAAATTGTGACAAGGCTATGAAAAGTACATCCCATGTAATGCAGCAGTGACATTAGCATACTAACATGGCTGGGTTATGCCAGACGTCTACATATTGTCCATCAGATAATCATTCAGCAATTTGAGGAGATGCTTGACATTTTGCAGTAGAAGATCAAACGGCTAAATCAAAGATATCAACCCTTTTTACATAACATATTTCACTATATTAATAAATGAAGGATTTTCAACTAACTACAGTGAAAACCAGAAACCATGACTCTTGGTTTCCTGTAATCAATTTGATTTTCAGGTGGACCAGTCATCATTAATTAAGTTTTAGCATCAAACCGAATTCTGGATGCCACAAAACATGCTTGGCATTATTTATGATACTAAGATATATATGCATATCTATACAGCTGAAAATAAAACATGCTGATAATACATTTTCAGAACTAATCTATATAATAAATCAAACAAATCAATCTTACAAATGAGATCAATTGGTCATAACAAATGGCTTCAGCAGATGCTCCATCACAATAAATAGTATGATGCAAAGACCCTAAATGATACTATTTACAGCAGAGAAGCAGGGTGGCAGTGTGATTTTGCAGAAGAAAAAAAAAAAAACAATAATACACAAAATATCAGTAAACTATATGTCAGATGCATAGGTTGAGAAAGCCCTTGCGCTGGATCAATCTTGGGCGAGTTTGGGTTGCGCAGGAGCAGCTTTAAGTTGTTCTTCAGTTACCTTCAGATAATCTTCACTGGAATAAGGTTTTTCAGCAGCTGGAGGGATTAGAAAAGAGGGCAGTCTCCTGCGTTTTTGCTGGATGGAGCTTCAATGGGGTTGGAGACGGATGGGGAGCAGCTTGGCTGGACTTTTTGCTGCTGGGGTTGAAGGTGATAAAGTCAACCGTTGGAGGTGGAAGGTTGAAGAAAATGAAGTGCGGCAGCTGATCCTCCTGCAGATGGGTTGAATAAAAGTGGACGGCAGGTTCTCTTGCGGCTGAAGGAATGGTGGGCAGCAACTGTTGGGCTGAAGGCAAATGGAGAAAACGGTGGTGGCTCTCCTGCGGCTGGGGCTGAAGTGGAGGTGTGCGACAGCTGCTGGAGGTGGAAGATCTGCCACTGGTGGTGATGGTGATGCAGCCGTTGAAGTGTCTGATGATTGGGCTGAAGCAGGATGAAGCTCTTGTTGGTAGGCTGGAGATGGTCAGAAACCTGCGGCTGGGCTGTAGTGGCTGAAGAGGGATCTCGATAGCAAATGGCTGGGGCTGAAGAAAGTGAAAACGCCTCTTTCCACCTTGAGAGCCTCCTGCAAAAACCGAAAATCTCCCATTCAAAATCCCCTCCTTCGTGAATGCCCTGCCCCCCCTTTTTAAAAACTTTCCCCTCTTTTAAAAAAAAAAACGCAGCCCTCCCTTCCGTTACAAATTTTTTTTTAAAAACTTTTCAAAGTTTTTGTAACTTTATTTTAAAAACTCGCCGTTTTAGAGGCTGGACAAAATATTATGTTTTTTAAAATCATTTTGGGTTTGTTGACCTAAGTCTTAGATAACTAAGCATTTTTTTTTAAAAACTGTTTCTAAAAAAAATGAATAGTGATATCATAAAAAAAAATTTAATGATAATAATAAATGGGAGATGCCACCTCAGCCATCTTTAAAATTCTTTTGAAAATAAAGCTTTATTTTGTGTTGGCAACTTCTTTTATTTTCAATTGGGGTGCCACATGTGTGTGGGCCCACTAACTAAAAATGAATAATATTGAGAAAAATAAAAAGGAAAATTTGCAAATTGGTATGGACTTCGGGTGGGTCCCGCTTGAGAATAAACACCTTACTTGAGAGTCTTAGTATGATGCTAATTCAAAGGCGGGTCCCGCTCCATTTATTTGAAGATACGAGATAAAACCTTATTTGTTTTTCAAGAATTTGGAAAAATTGGGTTTTCAGGGCAAAAATATGGATAAATGTAAAAACAAAATTTGTAAAGAGATTTAAAATCTTTTGCAAAAACAGTTTTGAGATAAAATCTTTTAAAATCAATATCCAAATATCCAGATTGTTTTCTTGAGAAAATTTTTGTAATTCAAAGTCCTGGGGGTAAAATGGGAAATTTTGGTAATTTTGAATACCCAGGGTTTTTAAAAATCAATTTGAAAAAAGTTTAAAAATCAAATCTGGATGGACAATTTTGAAAATCAGGAGTTCTGGATCTCAAACTGACATGCTATGCAGTGAAATGATGCAATGCTATGCAAAGACATGTTCTATGAAATGTCACTTTGAGCTTGGACTTGGAAATTCTAACTTCTCCAGAAAAAGGATTTGAAAATTTTCAATTTGAAGATGTCTCTGAACCTAAATATAAAAATTTTGAAGCTCAAGAATGAAATTTAGGACCTTTTGCAAAGGTTCAATCTTGGAAAATGACCATTTTACCCTTTATTGCTTCTAAAGAACTGAAATATGATGTTTGAGGGCGATGTCATAAAGGTGAGTGAAAATTTGGGGTGTTTACAGATGCCCCTCTTTGCTACTAAGCCGGCTTATGGTCGAGCTTAGTGGCAAAGAAAACACACCAAATTTGGGCTATATATAAAAAAATGCCCCAGTTAGAAGGATTTGACTGGGTATGAAGAAGTTAGCCCGAGGAATATGGTAGATATGAAATGGAGAAATGAAGAGTAAAGACTCACTCTGTGAGAGTAAAATTCAGGTTTATGCCCTTGACCTGGATGGGACAGAAATACCTCGTATGAAACGAAGCTCATGTTTTAACCCTTGACCTGATTGGGGGATAAAATATCTCATTAAAATGAGATTCAGGTTTTGTACCCTTAACCTGATCGGGTAGAAAATGAAATACCTCTTTAAATGAGGCTCAGGTTTATACCCTTATCCTGATCGGGCGGAAAATGAAATACCTCTTTGAATGAGGCTCAGGTTTGTACCCTTATCCTGATCGGGCAGAAAATGAAATACCTCTTTGAATGAGGCTCAGGTTTGTACCCTTATCCTGATCGGGCAGAAAATGAATGGAATCCTCGAAGGAAGAGACCATGATGGAACCTTCGAATTTTGCACAATAAATCCGACAGGGGTTTTGCAAAAGGAAGGAAAATGGGGTCCCTAAAGCTTGAAAATGGATTGATTTTGGGCGTCTCATTGCTGAGACCAAGTTAGCTTTTGAAATTGCCTTTTGCGAGAAAATGATTGGTGGTTCGACCTCAAACCGAAATGGGACTGTCTATGGTGGGACAGTGGGGACACAGGGAAGTGTGCAATCTGAGATTTCATGCTCTCAAAGAAGGGAAGGAATCAAGTCCTTAAGAGGGATTTAAAATTGGTGTCTGGATGCATCGAAAATGAACATCAAGCTCTCACTTCACGTCAGGATAGCTAGAAAATATTGTCAAAATGTTAGAAATTTTGCTGTTGATTTAAAGTATTTGAAAATGTTGCACATTGTTGTAAAGATATTCTTTCTTTTCTACCCAAAGCATTACCTCCAAACAAGGTTCACTTCGTAGAATCGAGATTGGGAATCCAAATTACTTGTGATTGACCTTCTTCAAGAAAGTTATCAATTTCCTTGATATGAACAGGAAAGAGAATTTGATATTATGAAAGCAGTTGATGGAAGAATATTGATAATAGAATTTCACAAATTTAAAGAGGATTCTTGATAATTTTGGTAGTTTGATATCCTGGGAGCTTCTCTCATGATAATTTTGCTGCACTCTTTTGGCTCTTTTGTGTTTTGGCTGCATTCTCCTTCATTTTGGAGATGTTCTGACTTTTCTCTCTTTTCTTTTCCTTTCTTTCTCTCTTTTGAAAGGGTACGTCACAAACTCCTTCAACTTGGAGATGTTTCGATCCTTCTTTGCCTCAGGGGTCATGTTGATGATATTGGCTCATTGGCTGGGGATTTCGAAGGATAGCTGAAATTAAATATCTTTTAGGGATTGTCGGTAGGTTCATCGCATCTGCCTTCATCTCGACAGTGCTTTGGACTTTCTCTGGAAGGATCCGTCACAAACTCCGTCATCTTGGAGATGTTTCGAATCTTCTTTGGCCCCGGGGGTCTACTCGCCTAATTCGCCTTCATCTTGACGACAAGTGAGAGATCCCTTTTGCGGATATTTAATTGCAGTTTAAGTGATTTTAAGGAGACAAGACTTGGGTAAATGCTCTCTTTTCCAGCGCTCAGGATATTTCCACTGCCTCGTCTTTACAAGAATAGACTTTAAAGATATACCATAACTGCGATCAATATCGATCATCTACGGCTTTTCAATAACATTGAATCTTCTTTTCTGGCCATATCGAGGACTTATCATTCATCCTTTTGGTTAGCCAATAGAAAGAATTTGAATTTTGAATCTCTTCTTGCAAAAGCTTTACTCTTTTGGAAGTAATGCTGAAGGTAAATTGAGATAGAGATTTGTGCAATAAAGACTCTGAAATCAACAAATACCATGACAAATTGACAAAATTTTCTTGAATCCTTGGTGAAAGTGAGTATTTAAAATCCGACTCAATACATTCGTGACGAAAATTCTCCTCTCTTTTTCCCCAAAAAGAGAGACTCAGGCTTAGCCCTTATCTGAATGGGAAATGGGAAATACTCCTCTCTTCCCTGAAGAGGAGGTGTTTGCAAAACGGACTTTCGAAGAGAAATTAAGCTTCCGTCAAAGCTCCCTAATATTAGGCTTCTCTTATGGAAAGGGGGCCGATAATGGTGAGGTCTGAAAATTTGAGTCATGAAAGGAATGAGTCCATCACACTCTCCCTGCCAAGAGGGTCTTTCATGACGAAAAATGGCCTAATATGAAATTGGGAGGTCACAAGAAAAGCGAGTCTCCGTCGAGTCTCTCCCTTTAAAAGGGTTCCTTGTGTGAAATTGGAAATTGTTTTGCAAACGGTTCACAAAGACGCGAGTCCCTTCAAACTCTTCCTGAAAAGGGGCTAAGTGAACGAATTGGATAGCATGCGAAAAGAACGAGCTCCCTCGAACTCTCCCTAAAAAGGGTATCTCGCAAGAGAAAATGATTGAAATTGGATATTGAGATTGATTGACCCAAAGGTCGAAATTGGAAATTGGAAAATTGGTTGTTGGAAATTGAATGACCCGAAGGTCAAAATTGGATGACCTGACGGTCGAAGTTGAGAATTGGTTGACCAAAGGGTCGAAATTGTGTGACTCGAAAGTCAAAATTGAGAATTGAGTGACCTAAAGGTCAAAATTTGGAAATGGATTGACCCGAAGGTTGAAAATTGGAAATTGATTGACCCGAAGGTTGAAAATTGGAAATTGATTGACCCGAGGGTCTAAAATTGAAAATTGACTGACCCGAAGGTCGAAAATTGGAAATTGGTTGACCCAAAGGTCGCAATTGTGTGACCCGAAGGTTGAAATTTGGAAATTGGGTGACCTGAGGGTCTAAAATTTAGAGAATTTCCTGATTTGAAGATTTAAATTGGAATTTGGAGGGCAAAATATTAAACGTGAGCAGTTGACAGACCCTGAGGCTCAACAAAGGAGAATGATGCGTTCGAGTCAGAGCTCGAATAAAATAAAGAGATCACGAGTCGAAACCCGGATCAACAAAAGAAAAATGAAGAGTTCGAGTCAAGGCTCGAGTGAATAAAGAGATCTCGAGTCAGAACCCAGACCAACAAATGAAGATGAAGAGTTCAAATCTGAGCTCAAATAAGATAATGAGATCACGAGTCAGAACCCAGATCAACAAAAGAAAATGAAGAGCTCGCCTCTGAGCTCGAGTGAATAAAGAGATCTCGAGTCGGAACCTGGATCAATAAAAGAAAATAGAGAGCTCGAATCAGAGCTCGAGTGATGTAGGGAGATCACGAGTCGGAACCCGGATCAACAAAGAAAAAATAGAAGGCTCGAATCAGAGCTCAAATGAGATAATGAGATCACGAGTCGAAACCCGGATCAACAAAAGAAAATGAAGTGCTTGAATTAGAGCTTGGATAAGATAAAGAGATCTCGAGTCAGAACCCGGATCAACAAAAGAAAATGATGAACTCGATTCAGGGTTCGAGTAAGGTAATGAGATCACGAGTCGGAACCCGAATCAACAAAAGAAAATAAAGAGCTTGAGTCAGGGCTCGAACAAGGTATAGAGATCACGAGTCGGAACTTGGATCAACAAAAGAAGGTGAAGAGCTCGAGTCAGGGCTCGAACAAGGTAATGAGATCACAAGTCGGAACTCGGCTCAACAAAAGAAAATGAAGGGCTCGAGTCGAGGCTCGAGTAAATAGAGAGATCTCGAGTCAGAACTCAGATCAACAAAAAAAAAATATGGACCAACTTGAAAGTTGGAGTTTGAAAGAAAAGAAGCTTGGATCAGAATTCAGATCTTCAGAGGGGAACCCGGTTGAGGCTCAAAATTTTGCAAATTGTCGGTGCGGGAAGAGGATTCTATCTGAAGAACAAAGATGGTAAACTGGAGTCAAAGATCGATGATTAGGATGAGAAATCATTCATGGCCTCAAGATTTATCCCTTTTCCTAAATGGGAAGTGAATTGGGTGCATAATTAGTGCGAATGACATGCACATGCACATGAAAATGCAAATGAAGTGCAAATGAATGGTGAGGGATTTTATTTGATCCTACCTGCATACAGAATGTTTGAAAACAAATTTTCAAAAAGATGCCCCAGTGTAATGGGGAAGAGAGAATAACAGAACAACCAAAAGAAGAATGTCACATGTAAACGAGAAAAATTGATGATTTTATTGATGCCTTAAAAGGGATGACAACAGGAAAACAACTAGGACTATATCATCCTGACAAAAATAAATATGACAAAATGAGAAGGCATTGGCATTGGCATTGGTATTGTCATTCTTCCGAGTGATCTGGAAAAGGCTTGGTTAGGACTGCAACTCATCCCTCTCTTTCTTCCGGCACCAAAAGCCCTTTATTGATGTAGTCCTGCATAATATTTTTGAGAATGAAGCAACATTCAGTATCGTGCCCCATTACTCGATGGAACTTGCAGAAACAATCTTTCTCTTTCCCCATGGTGACGGGAGGATCCACAATCCTTGGAAGTTTGATCATATCCTTCGCGAGCAGATATCCAAGAATTTCTTCGATTGGCTAACCTAAAGAAGTAAACTCGCGATCATAACTCCAACCATCACGCTTTATCTTCTTCGGATTGCTGGATTTCTGTTGAATGCTGACTCCTTTGACTTCTTTCTGGGAATTGGACTGAACTTGCTTGGTTAGGGCTACTGGATGTTCTTCTTCTCTGCCTCTAACAAAGAGGTTCCTATCAATACAGTCTTGCACAATGTTTTTGAGGACAAAACAATGATCAATGTCATGCCCTACTGCCCGATGGAATTTGCAAAACTGGTTCAAGAATCTTCCCATGATGGTGGGAGGGTCTGTGGCTTTTGGGAGCCGGACTAATCTCTTGATCAACATGTATTCAAGGACTTCGTCGAGTGGCTTGCCTATAGGAGTGAAATCTCGATTGCCGCTCCAGTTTCCGCGCTTTGGCTTTCCTTGATTTTTTTTCTTTTGCTGAGGGCTGGATTGAAAAGGTCTATTCTGGATTCTAGAATACTTTCCTTTCAGATCTGTAGAATCTTCTAACTTGCTGCTCTGACTGCTTCTGTTTTTGTTGTTGCTGGGTTTAGAACTGGTTGCCCTGTTGTGGTCTCCGATGATGCTCATAGGGATGGTGATGGACGCCTCTTCTTTAACAGGAACTTTTCCGAAATTGGCTTCAGCTTGCTCAGATAATATCTCAATCATCATTCTTTTGAACAACCAATATATGGTGGGATCAATCTCCTCCTTGATGGCCTGAGCTCCCTCTTTGATAGACTTTATGGAATCCATTTCTCACTCACTGTCTGTAACTAATGTGCTGAAGTAGCGCGGTCTTTGATCTTGTCAGGATCACACAATTATGCCAATGCCCTCTGCAGAACCACATGGGATGTTTAGCATGATGGAAAAAAAATTTTTGAACCCAACACTCTTGAGGGAAAAACAAGTGATGGGATTAGGCTGGCAATCTTGGAAGGAAATGACAAACAAAATTTTGGACAAAACTTGGAAGATATACCGAAAACAAGGTTCTTGAAGATATGAGCAAAATTTTGAAATTTTGAAAATTTGCAGGCAGGATCGGAATAAGGCTGGAAATCCGAGATCCAATAGAATGGGAGAATGGAAAATCGCCTGGAGTTTTGAAAGAAATTGGATGTTTTGAAAATCTTCCAGGGTTTGAGAAAATAAAGGAAAAGGTGAGAAATATGAATATTTGAAAATATTTTGGGAAAATGTAAGGAAATAGAGGTAACATACAAACAATCACATCCTGCACAAACATTTATTCACATACAACACTCCCTAAAAGGCTGACTCTAAATGCATCAATTCGAAAACTGCTGTAGGACCTTAATCCTAACTCTAGGCTCAGATCCTCTTTGTCCAATCCAGTTATGCCGATATACCCGAATCGAAATCCGAGGTACGTGGCATAGAATTTCAACTCCGGTTCTAAGGTAAGGTTTTCCAACATCCTTGAGCGCCTACCGATATACTTCGGATTATGGCCCGCGGTACGTGGTAGGGGGCGTTAACCCAAATAATTGGCCCAGTTGTGAGGCTCTGTCCCGAACTAGGGTTCTGGAAGAGAGCCCAACAACGTGAAGACCGGGTAATGATAGGTAATTGGGGTTTTGAAAAAATGATCACATGCAAGAAATAGATGGCTCTAAATCCTAGAGAGATAGACTTTTGAAAATCTTTGAAGAAGCATACATTGTTTGCATTCATATCCTAAATTGAGGAGAGTTGTGTTTAGACCTAAGTCTATGTGAGCATGAAAATATCTCCTCAATCTGGTCCTACCAAACCATGCCTAATCTATATGCAGTCAATGTCAGCTAGGTCAGAATTTAGGCTCCTAGGTTCGCATGATATCAAAAGTAAAGAGCTGACATTTTGTGAACATAATTTCGATAATTGAACTAAGTCAAGCATAATTTAGGTCAGACAAGGATAGGTCCCATCACGGTCGCCAAACCTGTTATCGTCACAAAATTTTTCCCGTCTTCCCTTCCTTGCGGAAGAGAGAGGGAAATGCTTTCGCGATTCAAACTTGATCGGATTTTGGAAATTGTTTTGAAATACTCGCCTCCGTTATGAAAATTGCGAGAAAATCCATGAGATGGGGCTCGACCTGTCGGTACGAGGTTCGACCGTTCCTGCCGCCTTTAACAGGGGTAATCAAACCAAGGACCAAAATTATGCTTGACTTAGTAAAATCATCGAAATTGTGTTCTATCCTAAATGCACATAGAATTCAGGCATGTGCTATGAGATTTGGTAAAATATAAGTTGGAAAACTATGATGTATGCTTAGAAAATATTTGGAGTTGAAAAGCATTTCTCAGAAAAAGATGGAAATCAATCTCTCAGGAAAACTCAGACGAAGAAGGTTTGAAAATCTCGGGAAAGTTTATAAAGACTTAGAAAACCATGAAGAAATGAGAATCTCAGAAAAATTTTGAGAAAGCTTAGAAAGACTTGGAAAACCATGAGGAAATAAGAATCTCAGGAAAATTTTAAGAAAGTTTAGAAAGACTTGGAAAACCATGAAGAAATGAGAATCTCAGGAAAATTTTGAGAAAGCTTAGAAAGACTTGGAAAACCATGAGGAAATAAGAATCTCAGGAAAATTTTAAGAAAGTTTAGAAAGACTTGGAAAACCATGAAGAAATGAGAATCTTAGGAAAAATGAAGGAATTCTTGAGAAAAGATGATCATTGGAAAATGAAAACATTTGTTGGGAAAACTCGAACTTTGAGAATTTTCTCAAGAAAAGGATAGAAAATTTATAGGAAAATTCATTGGAGAAGGTAATTTAGAACTTAGGAAATTGAATTCCTGAGAATCTTGTCTTTTAAAATGTCTGAAAACCAACTTGGATTCTTGAGAAAGATGAGAAATTCCTTTTGAAAGTGTCTTAAGAAAATAATATTTTCAGGGAAAATCTCGGGAAAACTTTGATTTGCAAAATCCAACTCCGAATATCATCATAGTTTCTTGAGAAAATCGATTCCATGAAGTGAAAATCTTTTGAGAAAATCATGAGAAAAACAAATGATGCAGATGATGTGAATGAATGAATGCACTTTTGAAAAGATTTCTGAAAATTTTATTGGAAAAATGTGGATTAAGCCAAAGTAAATCCTTCATATATTCTGACTGTAGCTATGAATATATTCAGGGTTTATTTGAGTTAATTGACAATATTTTAAAAACATTGAAAATATGAGGTGCATTTTCAAGATAGCCTAAGAGCGTAGGCTCAATGTGACTGATAGAGAGATGATGGATCTGGGTCTCATCCATATTCCGACTAGGGCCGTAAATATGGATTCCACTGAGTTCATCAACTCTCTAAGAGTTGGTGCACGTGCCATTCGTGTTCATCCACGGTGGGTTTTTGAAAATTGAGGTATATGCATCATAGAATCAGGATATTACTGAAATCAAACTATATGAGATGCGGCCTAATCTAAGCAGTAAAAGTAAATCTTATTCCAAGGTTTACATCGGATTGTTACATTGCATAACATAAAGTAAAAGAAAATTGAAATGGAGCCAAGGAATCAACCTCTTCTAGATTTTCCTGCAAAATGAGAGTTAGTACAAAATAAATAAGGAAATGGACATATATATATAATATATACAACGAAGAGACATATACATATATCAAAATGCTAAAATAGGTGCTAAATGTCATGTAACGATGGAAGTGTAACTATATGAGAAAATATATGGATGTTCATACATGGAAAAAAGAGCACATGAAGATATATATATATATATATATAAGTATATATATATGTATATATATATATACATATATATACATATATACGTATACATATAGATAAATATATATAGATATACATATATATATATATAGATATATATATATAGATATATATATATATAGATATATATATATATATAGATATATATATATACATATAATGAGAAAATATATACATACTAATGGAAATTACGTATAATAGGTAAAACCAGAAATTACAGGTATATACAGTTTCTGTAGGTGATTTCACACAACCATACTTCTCAAATTATAATGCAATTTCCAGTAAAAATGGGTATGGAGCTTCCCTATATATCCATAATGAAGCACGCCAAAGATGGTTGGAAGATCACGATTGGATATAGAGATATCCGTTCATGAATATGGCCAAATATCAAGACTGCACACTTGCAGCAGAAAATGAATATGTGCAGGAAATGGGTTGTGGAAGCATCATGGGTTATTTCAAGGATATCATGAAAAGGATATGAAAAGCTTGGTGAATAGGTGAAAATGTCGTGGAAAATGATGAAATAATATGTATAATTGGTGCTGCAAATGGGGTGCTATAGCAAACAAGAATTTAGCACTAAGCTAAGCAAAATTTCATAAAACCAAGGGTGATGTTCCAGCCATAGCTTCATAAAACAAGGATTTTAACAGCAAGCTAGACAAAATCTCATAAATCAAATGATGGTGTTCCAACATAACTTCATAAAACAGGAATTCGAATATCAAGCTCATAAATCAAATGATGATGTATTTACAAGAGTAAGAGAAGAAAAATACATGTAATAGCAGATACTCATGAAGGGATATATATATATATATACATATACACGTATACATATAGGTAGATATACAATAGATATACATATATATAGATACATATATACATATAATGAGAAGACATATATGTTTAATGGAAATTCCACATAATGGGTAAAACCAGAAAATATATGTATATACAGTTTCTGTCGGTGATTTCGCACAGCCGTATTTCCCAAACTACATGGTAATTTTCAATAAAAATGGGTATAGAGCTTCTCTATATATCAGTAATGACGCTTGCAAAAGATGGCATATGGATCATGAACGGATGTGGATATATCCGTTCATGAACATAGCCGATTATCAAGACTGCATACCTGCAGAAGATGGTAAATATAACACATACGTGATGTGCAAGAAGTGCATTGTGGGAACAATGGGCTGTCTTCAAGAAAATTGTGACAAGGCTATGAAAAGTACATCCCATGTAATGCAGACGTCTACATATTGTCCATCAGATAATCATTCAGCAATTTGAGGAGATGCTTGACATTTTGCAGTAGAAGATCAAACGGCTAAATCAAAGATATCAACCCTTTTTACATAACATATTTCACTATATTAATAAATGAAGGATTTTCAACTAACTACAGTGAAAACCAGAAACCATGACTCTTTGTTTCCTGTAATCAATTTGATTTTCAGGTGGACCAGTCATCATTAATTAAGTTTTAGCATCGAACTGAATTCTGGATGCCACAAAACATGCTTGGCATTATTTATGATACTAAGCTATATATACATATCTATACAGCTGAAAATAAAACATGCTGATAATACATTTTCAGAACTAATCTATATAATAAATCAAACAAATCAATCTTACAAATGAGATCAATTGGTCATAACAAATGGCTTCAGCAGATGCTCCATCACAATAAATAGTATGATGCAAAGACCCTAAATGATACTATTTACAGCAGTGAAGCAGGGTGGCAGTGTGATTTTGCAGAAGAAAAAAAAAACAATAATACACAAAATATCAGTAAACTATATGTCAGATGCATAGGTTGAGAAAGGCCTTGCGTTGGATCAATCTTGGGCGAGTTTGGGTTGCGCAGGAGCAGCTTTAAGTTGTTCTTCAGTTACCTTCAGATAATCTTCACTGAAATAAGGTTTTTCAGCAGCTGGAGGGATTAGAAAAGAGGGCAGTCTCCTGCGTTTTTGCTGGATGGAGCTTCAATGGGGTTGGAGACGGATGGGGAGCAGCTTGGCTGGACTTTTTGCTGCTGGGGTTGAAGGTGATAAAGTCAACCGTTGGAGGTGGAAGGTTGAATAAGATGAAGTGCGGCAGCTGATCCTCCTGCGGATGGGTTGAATGAAAGGGGACGGCAGGTTCTCCTGCGGCTGAAGGAATGGTGGGCAGCAACCGTTGGGCTGAAGGCAAATGGAGAAAACGGTGGTGGCTCTCCTGCGGCTGGGGCTGAAGTGGAGGTGTGCGACAGCTGCTGGAGGTGGAAGATCTGCCACTGGTGGTGATGGTGATGCAGCCGTTGAAGTGTCTGGTGATTGGGCTGAAGCAGGATGAAGCTCTTGTTGGTAGGCTGGAGATGGTCAGAAACCTGCGGCTGGGCTATAGTGGCTGAAGAGGGATCTCGATAGCAAATGGATGGGGCTGAAGAAGGTGAAAACGTCTCTTTCCACCTTGAGAGCCTCCTGCAAAAACCGAAAATCTCCCATTCAAAATCCCCTCCTTCGTGAATGCCCTGCCCCCCCCTTTTTAAAAACTTTCCCCTCTTTTAAAAAAAAAACGCAGCCCTCCCTTCCGTTACAATTTTTGTTTTTTGAAAACTTTTCAAAGTTTTTGTAACTGAATTTTAAAAACTCGCCGTTTTAGAGGCTGGACAAAATCTTAGGTTTTTTAAAATCATTTTGGGTTTGTTGACCTAAGTCTTAGATAACTAAGCATTTTTTTTTAAAAACTGTTTCTAAAAAAAATGAATAGTGATATCATAAAAAAAAATTAATGATAATAATAAATGGGAGATGCCACCTCAGCCATCTTTAAAATTCTTTTGAAAATAAAGCTTTATTTTGTGCTGGCAACTTCTTTTATTTTCAATTGGGGTGCCACATGTGTGTGGGCCGACCAACTAAAAATGAATAATATTGAGAAAAATAAAAAGGAAAATTTGCAAATTGGTATGGACTTCGGGTGGGTCCCGCTTGAGAATAAACACCTTACCTGAGAGTCTTAGTATGATGCTAATTCAAAGGCGGGTCCCGCTCCATTTATTTGAAGATACGAGATAAAACCTTATTTGTTTTTCAAGAATTTGGAAAAATTGGGTTTTCAGGGCAAAAATATGGATAAATGTAAAAACAAAATTTGTAAAGAGATTTAAAATCTTTTGCAAAAACAGTTTTGAGATAAAATCTTTTAAAATCAATATCCAAATATCCAGATTGTTTTCTTGAGAAAATTTTTGTAATTCAAAGTCCTGGGGGTAAAATGGGAAAATTTCGTAATTTTGAATACCCAGGGTTTTTAAAAATCAATTTAAAAAAAGTTTAAAAATCAAATCTGGATGGACAATTTTGAAAATCAGGAGTTCTGGATCTCAAGCTGACATGCTATGCAGTGAAATGATGCAATGATATGCAAAGACATGTTCTATGAAATGTCACTCTGAGCTTGGACTTGGAAATTCTAACTTCTTCTCCACAAAAAGGATTTGAAAATTTTCAATTTGAAGATGTCTCTGAACCTAAATATAGAAATTTTGAAGCTCAAGAATGAAATTTAGGACCTTCTGCAAAGGTTCAATCTTGGAAAATGACCATTTTGCCCTTTATTGCTTCTAAATAACTGAAATATGATGTTTGAGGGCGATGTCAAGAAGGTGAGTGAAAATTTGGGGTGTTTACATGGATCCATATCGAATGGGTAAGATGTGGACCCAACTCGGGGTTGGTTTTTGGGTCCTGGGTCCAGACCCGGGCTGCGTGTTGTGTAAAAAAAAAAACTTAAATAAAAAGGGAAAGGGTTTGCCCGATAAAAAGAAAAAGGGAAGGAAGGCTGCTGTTAGGGTTCTGAAGGAACCGTAACACGCTGGAAGAAAGAGGAGGGGCTTAGAGCACAACCATCAGGAGGAAGGTCGTCTCCTACCTTTTCGAGCTTTCCCCTTAAAAAGAGAGATCCCGAGTTGGTTCCCCTTGCCCACTTTTCTCTCTCTGTGTCATCGATAGGGAATTGCCGCCGGTCTCATCTCCTGCGATCGGAATGATGGAAGGCCTTATCGTGCCCTCATCCCCCTCACGGTGGGCAATCAGGGTCGGCAAGATCAACCTCTCACGGTTGCAGCAGCCACCTAGCGTCAGACAGAGGTACAGGTGCCCCTTGTGATTTCGAATAAGAAAAAGGATACATATTCATTTTTCATACAATATTTTAGTGAATCCGGTGTTTTCCCTTCTCCCAAGCTTGTTTTCGAACAAAACTGCATGGTTTATCCTTCCAACCATGATGTACAACACTTTCAGCAACTTATGTGGTATTAAACTTGAGAATTGTATTCCTGCCTAACATCATTGGATATTCCATGTCCATGCTCCTGGCAAATTCATAGTAATTGATACCCTGTGACTTTATTCTCCTCTTTGCGAATGCACCAAGACATTCTGTATTCCTCTTTGCTCTGGTAGAATTTGTCATCTTTTTCTGTGTATGCTACAATCGTATGTCATGCTGGCAAATCACTTGACCTTTTTGCTGAAATTTGACACAAGCGAGCATGTAAAAATATGCACATCTTCATATCTTGTACTTGGTTCTTGCTATGTCCCTGATTTTGCACATTCGTGTTATGTTCTAAAGTCTTGATTCCTTGCTTTTTTTTTTTTTGGTTTCTTTTTCTTTTTCACAATTTGACATTCCATTGTTCTAATAGTACGATCAAGTCTTGACTTGGTAACTTATGTTTGGAATTTAGGGATTTAGTGTCTATAATTTGCACACTGTTATATTTTCTGTATTAACAAGTTGACGAGCCAAATATACAGATGTGTATCCATGTATTGGGCCTGACTCCTAATCACTCATTTCCCTCTCCAGGTCATACTGATTTTCGGAACTGCTCATCTTTTTAATGGCAAAAGGAATTGCTAGCTGAAATGTCTATTTTTGACTACCGTTAGAACCAGTTATTCTGAACATTGTGTAGTTTTTGACAATTTTAGTCCTTTTGTTTTGTTATAAGTATTGAGTGGAAGAAGAGCATAAGGTCACGTGAGATCTGTATAATGAGAAGTGTTTCATCTATCTATTGTAGCCTGGCTGAACTTTTAGTTACTTGACAAAATACTCTTTTGTTTTTCTTCCTCCTTTTTCTGATTACTCAAAAAAAACAAACAAACAACTTTAACCCTTTTGTTGTTGGGTGGTTTGGGCCGGCTCGCAGCCAACCAAGGGGCACTCGACTGACTGCCAGGCCCTGGCAGTGATGCACTAACCCAGCACGGGTTGTGTGGTACCCTGCCAAGCCCAACTGACTGGTGTTGGACTATATTTTACAAAGGAAAATATGATGAATGCTATTTCCTTGACTGTCTAGGCTTGTGGACAAATGACAGGTCGATTGAATCTTTGTTCATGTATAGTATGGCTCATATGGAAGCTTAGCTTAGCACATTAATTTTTTAGAATACTGGCTAATCGTGTTAGACTTAGATCTTTGCATACAGATGAATGGAAATTCTAACATGCTTATGCTTGATTGGTTATGCTTGATTTAGATATCGTTGCCTAGTTGTTTTCATGGGCATGAGCAATCATGAAACTAATGATTTATTGCTTGAATCTACATGCATGGGTGTTCACATGTTATAATAGAATTAATCAAGGAATAACAACATACATTTTGGTATGAATATGTGAATTCTAGCACATGAATCTTTGAAACCATGCTTATGAATGTTGTTGTTTCATGCACATAGTTAGATTGGCATATATGGATGTGCGTCTGGAAACATGTTGACATCATTGCATATCTAGCGTGTTATTATGGTTTTTGCATATGGTGCATCGATGATCGAAATGAATCATCGCAGGCCTGGAGAGCCTCGAGCATTGGTTTGCTCTTTCTCTATTTACTTTTAAAGGCATCACAATAATCATATTTACTTTTATTGCATTGTATTGCACTGTTCTATGTGTTTACACGGGCTGGATCTCCGTGATTTCTCTCGCAGGGGTACTTGCGAGTTTTTGCTTTTGCTTTTGCATGTTGACTTGCAAAACTTAATAAATGGCTTTAACAAAAAAAAAGATAATGAATAAGAACAATGTAATATATGCACTGAGATCTCCCATCTAGAGAATGGGCATCTTAGAGGTTCGGTTTTGGGGGATCACGAGGATACAAAAACTCTGTGTGCTTTATTTTGACCCCTGAACCCGATATTGAGGTTCTTTCTCCGGGCCACGGTTTTAGGGAGAGTCCGCCACTTTATCTGGGGGTGGTGTATTCGACACAGCTGTTGTTTTGGTATACCAAGAAAGTGGTACTTGTGGGAGTGGAGTGTCCCTATTGTCCCTAACATTAGATGTGGAGGTCTAATATTCTGAAGGTGATTTGGTCGAGGGCTAAGTTAAAAACCCAGTAATAAATTATAAAATTGTGTTAAGCTACTCTGGTAGCCTAACTTGACCTCGAGGAAATTGTACTCGCTTGGTGTATCCGCGAGCAATGGTAATTAAAAAGAAGAACTTTAATTATATGCATTTAATAGGGCATGTATATGGAAAGTAAAACTTTAATGAAAGATAATAAGGTGTTCATACATTACACATAAGTCATGCATAATCTTGCTATGCATTAGGACATGCATATTTTAATTGTTTCCTTAATTGTTACATGTTGTTGGATGTGTGATGGTGTGAACACCCTAAAATTTCCCAAAAATCTAAAAAATTCCCTTGTTGCCCCTAGGTCCATCTTTCGAATAATCAGGTCAATTTTTTATAAAATTTCCATTCATTTCTCGGATTTGTTGGAAACCAGACCCAATTTTTATTTCTAACCCATTTTCTGAAAGATTTTCCAAAGAACAACGTTAAAACTCTCGAAAAACCCTTCTTTTGTAAATATTTTTAAATTTTACAAAATATTTCGAAAATGCTTCTGTTTTCTTGTAAGTTTCAGAGTTTTATCTTAAAAACACCAAAAAATGTAGAAAATGCCAAAAGAAAACAACAAAAAATCCAAAAAATCAGAAAATATGCAGTTCAAACCCTTTTTGAAACTTGTTTTGCTAAAAACCTCATTTGAAAAACCATTTTATGAAAAATCTTTTTTTGAAGGAGCCTCTTTTTGGAAAATCAAAAAATTTGCAAACAAGCTTCGCACGCAATCTTCCTTTTTTTTTTCAAACCCTCCCTTTCTCTCTTCTCTCTCTCTCTCTTGGAAGCTCTCTCATCTGCCGCTCTCCAACGGTTCCTCCATTGCGCACCCTCTTCCTCCTCTGCCCATCTTCAACAACCTCGATCCTCTAGACCTTCTTCTCCATCCTTAAAAGGGGCACACAGGGTCTCTTCTCGACATCCTCTTTCACCCTTCCATAGCCTTCCTGCTCGACCTGTTTTTCCCCCCACCATATTCTTTTCCTTCTTCTTGATTTCTCCTCTTCTTCAGTTTTTCTCTGGTTCTACCCATTCAACCGAAGGAGGTCAATCAACCCCCTGCAGCAATACACGGGAGAAACATATCCCTCCTCTCGATCGAAGCCGACCACTTCGAAGCATCCGAAGTTACAGTTTCGCGTTGGTATACCCATAGCATACCCTTGCTGGGTGTCGATCCCCCATTCTCTTCCTGCTTCTTCTTCAAGTTTCTCCCATTCGTCGGATTGAAGAAAATTTCACCCCCTGCAACGAGCAAAACCCAGAGGAAGCACCGTCTGATTGGTCAAACTGTGAGTAAACCTCTTTACTCTTTCCCTTTTCTTTTTCCTATTTTCTCTATCATTTTCCTCGTTCCTCCTGGTTTTTTTCAAGATTTGAAATGTCCTCCATTAGCTAAGCCGCAACCCTCGTATACAACACCGGTCTGCATATACCAGCTTCAGTCTGTGTTTGGCAATAACAACGAAACGCATTGGTTCCGACATTCATTTCTTTTTTTTTCTTTCTCTTGCTATTTACCTATGAATCTTTCTAATTTTCATAAGTTTTTGAATATCCATTTATATTTGATTTTCAGTTTTTACGATTAATCATCCGATACACATTATTTCTTGTTTGTAGTTTCGGATCCCTCAATGTTCGTTCTGACTCTTACTCTGCACTTCAGTTTTTAGTTTATATTTTCCCTTTTCTTTTTGTTTTATCAGCACCGGATCCCCATTCTGTGTTATATCAAAGCTTCTTTTATCTTCTGATTTATTTTGTTTTTGCTAAATTTCATATGATGCTTTTCTATTTATATCCATTGGATGCCTTCTATTTTCAGTTCATGAGATAAGGAATCAATTAAAAGTAGAAATCCATCTCAATGTTCAGTCATTTGCCAGCAACAATGGTGAGATTAGGCATGACGAGTGAGCCTCTCTGCAAGAAATTTTGGTCCAGACATATCTGCATGATCCACGATTGTCTTATTCCTTTCAAAACAAATGAATTCCAACTTACCTATGCCCAGTTATACCAAGGTAGTTTATGACTTTGATGATCAAAGATTATATAATAATAAAAATATGTGAAATAGAAGCCTAGATATATCGCCATACTCACATCTTCATTGGCATACCAACTCTGGGTAAGAAGGAAGTTGGTTCTCACCATGGTTCGGTGCCCTTCGTGCTTTTACATTGCGAACCTGGTCTCTCATGACAATAGCAATTGAATGTTAATCCAAATTGATAGTTCCAGGAATATTTTGTGTTTTTTTTAAGTGGTTTGCTCTTTCAAGTATATCTCTTGCCATTTCCACTTATTTGATAGTGAAGGTCAAACCATGCCTTATATTCAGGGGGGATATCAAGGGAAGATGAAATACCCTCTCGTGTCCTTGCAAAAATAATCAATACAGTAGTCAGAACATACTGCAATAACTCTCTTTTTTGTTATCCTACTGGTTGATATTTTGAAATGATCTTTTTAAAATAATTATTTTCAATAAAAACTTTGGAAAATCGTCAACCAAAAATATAAAAACCGACTTTCCACAAAGTGGTAAGTACGGGTCGAATCCACAGGGAACGGGATATTTCTGAATTAATTCCAAAATAAATCTTTATTAATAAAAACAAAGTTTACAACTATGTCAATGTTTACAAGTTACATTACATAACATTCTAAACTATGAAAATAAAATGAAATCGGAGGCTAAGTCTTCTGCAGGTCTCCAGGGGCATTTCTGTCTTTTCACATCAAGTGCAGTCGCACCGTATAATTGAATTACACCTGTGAACCTGTTCTAACTTAACAACCTACACAATAAAAACACAAAATCAGTAACTAAATCATGAATTAATCTAAATTACATCTACAACTAATTCTATACTATTTCTACATTAAAATACCGTTAATTTAAATATCTAAAATTAAAATTATACTAACTAAGTAAACTAACTAAACTAAATAACTCTAATTACTCTAAATACTGCTAATACATTAACTAAAATGTCAGAAAACAGTAAAACTACACGAAATCAGACAAATAATTAAAAGACTGTTTTGTCCCTAAAGAAGGCAAAAATGGATTCTGACAGTTTTTCGCAAAATGACTGTTTGAGGGGTCAAACGAATTCAAAAATTAGTAAAATCACTTCTATTCTGTAAAAGACAGATTCGAGAAGCTGACACATTTTACAGAAGTGCAAAATACGTTCTGGATCTCCAGAACGAAGCGTTTCAAAATCAGGATAATTGGGAAAATTGCAGGACCCGAAATTTCAAAATCAGAAAAAGCTGTTTTCAAAATACGCTTAAAAACCAGACCAAATCAACTCGGATCGAGCTGAAATTTGGTCTGCAGACAGTTAACACACCAATGTAATGAATAGAAAAATAATTTTCAGAAAACTCTCGAAAAATCCACATAAAATAACTAGTGCACAATCGGGTAAAAATTAGGGTTTTGGTTCAGTGCACTACTCATCCCTTTGAATCCATAATTGACATTTGGACATTGAACTACGTACAAAAACAGTCCTAACTGAACCTAACCTACTGTTAAACTACAGCAAACAATAACAATTAAACTAAGTTATAAAATTTAAGCAATAACCTAACCTAAACTCACGAATACTCTAAATAAGATACCTCAATAAATATAAACTCTAATTAAACCTAATTTATAACATCTAATATCACTAACTAAATTAACTATCTATTCTAATGTTAATTCTAACTTACTAACTAACTTAATTAACTATCTAACCTAAATGACAAATCTAACTAAATCTAACATACTCTAGCTAACATGATTACCTAATGAACTAATTAATCTAATGTTAACTCTAACCTACTAAAGCAATTACTAATCTACGGTTAAACTAACTAGGGTTAGATTCTAACTAGCAACTAAGGTTATCTATCTAAGGTTAACTAGGGTTTGACTAAAGTTTAAATACCTACTAGGTTTGACTACTAACTTAGGTTAGCTAAGGGCGGTTAGGCACCAACTAGAGTTATCTATGGGTCGGATGGGATAAGGTAGGGTTTAACTATGGTTAATAGGGGTTGACTAGGGTTAAATAAGTTAACTAAATACCTAGGGTTAATTTAACTAACGAGGGTTAGTTGACTAAGGGTAGGCTAATTAATTTTGGTCTCCTAAAGTTGACTATGGTTAGATAAGGGTGGTTAGATTTAATAGCATTAACTAAGGTAATTAACTACGTAGGGTTAGGCTAATTAATTAGAGTTAAGGGAGGAGCTAGGTGGCGGTTAGGATAACTAAGGTTAAGAGGGTTAACTAAGGTCTACTAAGGTAGTTAAGTAGGGTTACCTAGCTAAATTATTACTAACTACGGTTAGTTAGGGTAACTAATTACCTACGATTAATAATTAATAAATTACATTAACTACATAGGTTATACACTAACTAGGGTTAGTAGGGGACGGTTTTAAGAGATGGGGCTTTACATTACACGCCACCCTAAAATCATTAATTACACTAATAACTAAATGTTATTTCCTAAAACACTAATGTATATCTAAATTAACTCCTATCTTCAATATACACTAGAATTAGCACCTACCTAAATAAGTATACACGAATTTATAAAATCTACCCTAAATCATACCTTACTAAATTAATTACACCTAATTAATGCTAATTCAAATAACGAAAGTAATAAATAGGGCTTGGGAAATGCTAAAGCACGAATTTGGAAAAGGGCCAACTCCTTATCTTCTTGCCTTAATTGCACTTGGGGAAGGCTCATCCTCAAAAACCGTCCAACCCATTGGATGCACACGTTTTTCCAAATAGGCATTAAAAGCTATTGAATCCTTTTTGAAAACCTTCCAAAATCACACTACACAATTTTGACTAGTCTCAAAAGAAGAAGTAGCATTTAAATCCTTGCCAAAATCGATTAAACCCTTTTGGAAACCTCCAAGCATTAAATCATCTTTTTGAAAACATTTCCCAAAGCATTAAAAGCTAAAGATACTTTTTGAAAACCTTCTTCAAAGCACTCTACACGTTTTTGGGTTAGCTTTAAATACACATTTAGAATTTCAAATCTTTCCCAAAAAAAAACGTGTAGACATAATTAGAAGGACCTTTGGAATTCCAAAGGTTTTCCAAAAATCGTGTAACCCTCTTTAAAAAGGCCCTTTGGAATTCCAAAGGGTTTCCAACTTTGAAAATGAGAAGGCATTTATGACTGGATTGGAAAATGAAGCTTTCCTCTTAATTGCAATTCACGATTTTAGAGGGATTGATCTTCTACCAAAAACGCATTCCAATTCAATGACCTCAATGCCCTTTGACTAAAATAAAAGTACCTAATCTATTCTAATATTAACCTAGCTAAGTTAGGATATATCAACATAATTCAAAGGGTAATAAAGACTAATGAAGCACGAAAATGCATAACTATCTATTTTACCTCTATACGAAAATTAAAAATATTAAGTTAAGACTAATTTAACCAAAACGAAATTCAAGGAAATAAAAATGCTAATTAACCTATGATTAAATATATTATCAAAACACCAGACATTAACTAATATACTATTTCCTACATAATTTTAACTACACTAACACATCAACTAAAATATATGAAACAAAAAACTATAATCAAAATCTAAATTATCCTAAATTAACAAACTATTAAAACTAAACTTTTACAACCTTGCTGGACCTCTAATGGCCGACACCCCACATTCGGAGAAGACGACTACACTTACACACAAGACTAAAACGAAAATGTAAACTAATGAAACATCAATAATAAAGTATATTTACACTACCTAATACACGACTAAACTGGAATTTTTATAACTATGAATAACTATAACTAATCTACTTAACATGCTGAAACTTAAATCAAAACAGAAAATGCTAAATTAACAACCTAAGATAATCGGCTAACCTAAATACAAAACAGAAATTCAGAAATGGCAAACGATATTACATGATTAAGACTAACTATAAACGATAACTAAAACACCTTACCAATTTGTCAAAATACATTAAAACAGAAAATGCTATAGCTGATTGAACGACATACCTAAAAACTAGAAAAACAACAATCGATACTTACTTTTATCAAAATCTAAAAACGCCTAAGACATCAAGTGACATTTACCCGATTCCTAAAGTACTAAACTCGACTAACACAAGGTATATGGGACTGGGAAACACTGGAAAACGCGGACATACAAAAATCTCATTTCAAACACACGCACACCATACAAGATCCAACGTTGGATTAAAAACATCAAACAATTAACTAACCCACACACCTAAACATTCTATGTGCTGGTTGCAAGCACAAAAACGCTATTCTAAGGCTGACAAAATACCGAAAACGCACATCCACATCACGCACACACATGATAGGTTTTAGCTAGAAGAAAGGATAGAAGAAGACCTACCTCTTGGGCCGATCCGAAGAATGAGGGGATGAAAAGAAGAGCGGACTTTGCTTGGCTTCGCACCGTTCGGGACCTCGTTGATGCTGGAAATACACCATGGTACCATGTTCTACAGCTGCAACACGTTGGAAATCCACCGAAGATGAAGTGTGAACCGATTCTCGATCGGGGGGCGTAGAAGACCGGATGGTGATAGAGCCGGCCCTTCTCGTTGGAGTGTTTCACACTTCCACCCAAGAAAAGTGTTTCCCACCTCTGCTGCACCTGCAAATCACAGCAACAATGGATATTAAACAACATGGAAGATAAAGAAATGAGAAGGTTTGAAAGGGAGACAAGATAGAAGGCTTGGATTTCAAGCTTTTCTTCATGTCTTCAATGGAGATGGAAGGAGGTGGAAGATGAGAAGGGGGCTGGAGCTAGAATCGTGCCCCTAGGGCATGAAAACCAAGGCAAAGACAGGGCTGGAATGGGTGCCCCCATCCTTTTAGGCGATTTGGCTATTTGGGTTTATTTTCAAAAACAGGTTTAAAATAAAAATATTTACTGGGCGCCTCTTTCTGCAGAGGGTTTTTAGAAAATGTTTTTACAAAACTTAAGTGGGCTGGAGTTGGGTTAAATCCATGTAATTTGGTCCAGATCCAAAGTCCAAATGGGCATCTGGATCCAAATCTCTCAAATCGGATCCGATATTTGACCCGTTACACTGTAAATGTCATAATTCCTTCAAATTAACTCCGATTTTGATGAAATTCGAACCAGAGCTCCCTAACATCATTATGCACCTAAGTGTATGCTTTAAACCTAAAGATGATGCATTTATGCAGTGAAAACATGTTAAGAAAATGGGATATTTATGCATCATCACCTACTATTGATCTGATAAAACCAGAGGTAAAGATTTGTTGTTCGTTTCTAATAAGACAAATCTTTGGTCGATCAAAGAAATGTTGTGGTGTCAAAATATATATATCAGAAAAATCCTGCGGTCCTACGTGGTTGGAGAGTAAACAGGGTTCAAAGCATTCACATGTTATTCATGTTGGTAATACAGCTATCATTAGATAGTTTGGTCTATTAATACTGGGTTAACAGGGCCAAGTTAATGTTTAGGTGTATTGGCTATATGTTACACTCTGCAGGTTTGATGCTTTGTATTTGCCGATTCCTATGCTTCGTAACAATGGGTATATGTCAAAAGTTGATAACAGGTGGTGCACATTACTTGGAATCAATTCATCATAATATGCATTATCAATTTGATTAGCTTTTCTATAAGGGTCAAGCTGTTGCAAGCAGGTGAGAGTCACTCATTTACTTTTTTTTTTTATTTTAGCTGTAGCTTACTTTTGCTGCATCATACTACCTATATTCTGTTTCAAACCTTCTGATTGATTTTTTTTTTACTCTTGAACCTACTGTAAAACCATCTCTGCATGTTACATACCCTTTATGCCTTTATCATATGGATGATGTATTAGATATTGCATTCCATAAGTCATTTTTACAGATTGACCTTCAATATATGCATCTGTACCTATATCAATTCCCCAACCTTCTCATCCCATTGTAACAAACAAGTTTTCTTTTAGGAAAGGTTCAGGAAATGATCTTGTTCTCAAGTTGACTGGTGAAGGATCAACATGGTAATCTTCCCTTGGCACCACCTATAGTAAGAGTTGAAGGGGGGGTGCTACAACGACAGTGAGTGCAGGGTTATAGCATGGAAGACTCAAGGATGCCTTCGTTTCCCTTTTATCCCAGCAAGGGTCTGAAAAAAAATCCTAACACAGATTCAGAAACTTGATGTTGAAGTTTCCTGCCATCGATGGTGAGAAGATTGCACGATAGCAGAGCATTGTTATTAAGGTCTGTTGGTGATCAGGGTGTCCAAAAAAAAATGGTAAAAGAGGGTCTTAGCCAGCGCCACTTAAAAGGTATGTCATTTGAGGGATTTTTGTTCAAAGCTAATAACCAAAACCATGCAGCTGAATCATCTGGTTCAGTCACATAACACGAGCTCCAACCCTTGCTTCACACATTGTATGTTCATTCATTGCTCTTTTTCTCTTCACTCATGCACACACCTCCCCAACTGACAGCTATCGTTTCACTACACTATTTCTGCAAAATACACTATTCATATAACCTTCACTACAATATATCATTTACAATCCATTTACTGCTTGAGCTTTGAGAACATGATGTCAGAGTTGGTTTGCTAATCAATTTAAGGCTTAAGCTTTATGTCTAAAATTGATCAGTTAACCAATTTACTATTTGAGTTTTGAAAGTCCGACATCTAAATTTGATGTGTTAATATGTTTATTGTATTAGGTTTGAAGGATCAATGTTTGTATTTGAGTTACTGTAAATCCCTTTGTCACTTATCGTAAGTCCTGATTTATTGCTATTGAAATTTTTGTAATTGGCCATGATACCTTATTCCATTGACTGTAAAAGCCTGCAATTACTGTAAAAATACCTTTTCCTTGTTGTAGAATCAGGTTTAAACCCCTTGTGGGATCAGTTAATGCAATGAATCTCATCATATATTCACCGATGTTGAAGGAGTTTCATCACCAACGAAAGCTAGGAAACCTGTAGCATATGGTTTCAATTCTGAGTCTCTTAAATATTATGTCCCTGTTTTGACATAAGAAAAGCTTTATATCTCCTGTACCCAGTAGTCCCTCACCCAGTCACTTGCTGCAATTGCAGCAACATCAGCACTCCATCACACATTGTTGCACTTCATTCCCTCATCCAGCTGCTAACGGCATGCTCATGGCTAGTTACGCTTGCATTGGCCACTTTGCCTTACACAACACAACCTCACTGTTATAGCTGCATTCTCATTTCCCCCTTTAATATCTGCAGCAAAGCTGTAGCCTGTTACCCTGCCACCTATCATTCCCGGCTCCTCCACCTGTTGTGACTCTCACAGCAACCCTTACCATATCCTCTGCACCCTACATTCAATACCAGCACATCACTACTGCATCTTCACACTGACACTACACACTCCTTGTGCACAACATATATACACTACCACTGAATCACCTGCTATGACTCCCATAGTAGCACCTGTCCAACATTACTTAGCTTACACTGTTTTCATAGCATTACCATTTACCCTATCTTCACCTGTTTCTATCCTAATTCACCACTACACAACACCTCATTCTTCACTTACAACACCCTCTTGGCATCACTTCGCTATGCTCTGCTTCCTTGTATGTCTTCATAGTACAACAAAGTATCCCCTACATATGTACAGTTGTGCAAACACAACTGCAATTCCCTACATTTCCCATTACCTGCATGGATCACCCTCATTTCCCGATATAGCATTGAACATTGCCTCTTCAGCATATATATGCAATTTTTTCCATCAAATTTATACATAGTAAATAAGTCCCATTGTGGGCATTCTCTCATCAATTTATATGTGACATATAGATGTCATATTCATATTTTCCAATTGAATTATGCCTAAGCATTACCTGTATATTTTCTTATTGACACATGTATTATATTTAGACAGTCTAGATACATTTGCTCATTAGCTCATGCATTATGCTTAGGCATCATCGTGTGTATTCTAGCCTCGGTATACCCTTTCAAATTCTTTTTCACATTTTATATTTTATTTCATACTAACTTTGTTTTGCAGGAATGTGTGAAAAACTTGAATCTTTTTCCCTAGAGTAGAAATTTTTAATATTTCCAATTTCAACATTGTAACAAGCTAGGTATTAATGAAAGCTTTACATTTCCAGTCTTAGAAAGAAGGAATAAGCATTGTAAATATTCTGAAAGGCTTGTTTTCATATTTTTCGCTTTGTTTCTCAAAAATCCACAAATGGTGAATCACGAATGGCACGAGCACCGTTCTAATAGAAGGTGATTAAATCCTAAGTTGATGATTTGCGTCAATATCCATAGTTAGGATGCAAACAAAACCTAGGATTTTCATCTTTTATGGGATAACATTGGATCTACATTGGATCTCCTTTCAAAAATCATCATATTTTCAAATATTTTCTTCCTTTATTAGAGTTTAATTTAAAACTAACCCAATATATATACCAATGACCATAGTCAGGATATATTGAGAGTTAATTTCATTTTAAACTCTATAAAGGCACCAAAATATATTTTATTCTTCACCTGAATTCAAATATGACTATTATATAATACATTCAATGACCATAGTCAGGGATGTATTATATCTTCAATCTTATTTTAATTCATTTAAAGAGTGAAATATTTTTTTTAAAAACTCAATTTCAAATTCCTTTTTCATTCATCATTTAGGACAGAATTGCACCATATTTTCAAAATTCCTTTTTTTAAAACTCAAGTGATTTTTAGTATCCTCTTCATTTCTCAAATCAATTCTTATTTTATAGATTCAAATTCAATTCTATCTCATTCCAAGATTCAAAATTCAATTTTAAAGTCTAATTTGACATTGAAAATTCACTTTTGTATCCAAACTTTAAATTCTAATTCAAATCAAATTTCAAAGTTCAAATCAACTTTAAAATCCCAAATTCATTTTTCAGGATTCAATTTTAAAATTCAAATCAATATCCCAAAATCCAATTTCAAAGTTCAATTTAACTTTAAAACCTCTGATTTTCAAAAAATCAAGCTTTAAAAACAAGATTCACACTTTTGAGTCTTGATTATCAAAATTCAAATTCAATTCAGCATCTCAAAATTTAATTTCAAAGTTCAATTTAACTTTAAAATTTTTTATTTATCTTCAGATTCCAACCCAACTTTATTTTGGATCTCAGACTTCGGATCCAATTCCATTTAGGATTCCAAAATTCAACTTCATTTTGGATCTCAGACTTTGGATCCAATTCCATTTAGAATTCCAGAAATCAACTTCATTTTTGGATCTTAGACTTCAGATCCAAATTCTATCTTGGATCTCCGACTTCAGATCCAAATTTCATTCAGGATTCCAGATTCCGGATCCAACTCTATCTTGGATCTCAAACTTTAGATCCAATTCCATCTCAGATTCCAGATTTCGGATCCAATTACATTGCGGATTCCAGGTTCACACCCAATTCTAAATTTTAAATCCCATCTAGATTTCTTCCACCTTATCATTCTGATTTCAAATTTTCAATCTAGAGTTCCACTCTATCTTCAAATTTCATCTTGACTCTCAATTCTAGAGTCCATATTCAGCTTTCAATCCTTATTCCCTTCTTCAAAATCAGGTTCATTTCAGCTTTGATTAAATCAAAACTTAAGATCTATTCGAAATCCTAAGTTAGAAAAATCTAGGGAGTGCTATTATGTGCATCATTGCTTGTATAAATTGATTCTTTTGTAAATATTATCTTGAAAATTCTTATTTTTCAAAACTCTAGATGTTTATTCATAAAAATTCTTTTATTTTCTCAAAATCCAGGATTGCATATTTCTCATTTCTTTATTTTTTCATAAAATTCTTAAAACCCTGGACATTCTTTTAAGTTTTGCCTCTATCTTTCAAAAAGTCCAGGCATATTTTCTTATTTTCTTCTGATTTATTTAAATTCTTTTGATCTTGCCTGCAATTTTTCAAAATATTCATGTCTTGTCATCCACCTTCAAAAATATGTCTTTAAAATTCTATCTTCCCATCCAAGATCCCTTTTGTTTTATCAAGAGAGCTCTTCTCAAAATCTTTTAAATATCTCCTTCATCGTCTCTTTTTCCCAAAAAACTTCTCGAGTTTAAATCCTTTCTTTATTCTGCAGAAAACATCGACATTTCATCATGGTTCAAACAAGAGCAGGAAGGAAGGCAGCTCGGCAACACAATGACAATGAAGTGGAGGAAGTGAACTCTCCCAGATTATCCCAGAAACATGATTCAGATGAGGATGATGTTGACTCAGCAATATACAAGATATTTCAAAAAATGATGGCAAAAATGATGTTTGAGAAAGCTGGGGCAAGTTCAAAGAAAACATCCTCTAAAACCAAGGTGAAAAGAAAGTCACTAAAGAAACATGTCAGGATCAACAAGAAGAGGGTCCAGTAGGACAACACATCCGAGGGTACAAAATTGGCAGACGAAGACTCCGAGGAAGAACAATTTGTATTTGTCCCAAAACATCTGTGACAACCCAAGAAGGTGGCAGAAGAACCTGAATCAGTCAACAAGCCTAAAGATGGGGTCCCGGCAGAAGATTCAATTCAAGTATTGACTAAAATGGTCAAAGATCTGCATATTCGAGATAAGGGAAAGTAAGTGTACACTAGGCAAGACTTCTACCTTGGTCTAGATGGGGACAACAACTTGGAAGACCTCCCCAGACAATTCATTAAATTTGATGGATCCAGCAACCCAAAGGCTCCTCTTGCAATGTTCTTCGCAAAATGTGCCAGATTTAGTGAAGACAACCATGCTCTTTTCTTGTGCTTTCCTCGTAGTTTGGAGGGCGTGGCAGCTAAGTGGTATGCAGAGCACATCAACCTTGTTGAGATGCGAGATTTTGACAAAGTCGTTAATCTATTTGTGGAGCGGTTCATGTTCAAAACTGAGGCACTGCCAACCCTCAATCATTTGTACAATCTGAAACAAGAGGACAAAGAGAAGGCTGTAGACTTCATTCGCAGATGGAGAGACACATGTAATAAAATGAGAACCCCCATTTCAGAAGAGCACGCACTCTAAGTTATCTTAAACAATTTTTGTCAACCCCTCAGAAGCCTTATTTCCACTGACCCATCAAAATCATTCATAGAGCTTATTGAGCGAGCTGAGTGGCTCGAGATGGGGATGGACAATGAAAATTATGAGGGCATCACTCTCATCAAAAGCGGTCAAGGCCTAAAAAAGAAGGCGAATTATACCTTCTCAGCTAACTCTGGATCCTAAAATGGATTTTGGATCTGAAGTCTGAGATCCAAGATGAAGTTGAATTCTGGATCTAGGATACTAAATGAAAATTGGATCTGAAGTCTGAGATCCAAAAGTGGAGATTGCACTTGGAAATCTGGATCCAAGTTGGGATTGGGATCTTTGGATTTGGATTTTGAAAGTCCAAATGGGACTTTTGAAGATGGGTCTGGGTTTTGAAAACCCAGATTGAATTTTAAAATTTATGAAGAGTCAAGTTTTGAGATTCAGATTCAATCTCAAACTTTAATTTTGAATTTTGAAGATAAGAAGATAAACTTAATTTTGAATTTGAAATCAGGAGATGAATCAGAAACTTCAAAGTTAAATTAAACTTTGAAATTGGTTTTGAGATATTGTTTTGAATTGGAAATTGAAGTTAGAATACAAAAGGAATTTTGAAATTTCAAAGTCAAATTGGACTTTTGAAATTGAATTTTCAATCTGGAAAATGAGATAGAATTTGAATAGAAACTTGAAGAAAGATCACTTGGGGTTTTGAAAAAGAATTTTTAAAATATGATGCAATTCTATCCTAAATGATGAATGAATTTGAAGAATTTTGAAATTGGATTTTGAAAAGCGTGTTTCATTCTTTAAATGAATTAAAATAAGATTGAAGATATAATACATTCCTGACTATGGTCATTGAATGTATTATATAATAATCTATATTAAAATTCAGGTGAAGAATAGAACTTTTTTTTGTGCTTTTATAGAGTTTAGAATGAAATTAACTCTCAATATATCCTGACTATGGCCATTGATATATATTTTGAGCTAATTTTAAATTAAACTCTAATAAAAGGAGAGAATATTTTGAAAATATGATGATTTTGAAGAGGATCTAGTGAGGATCCAGTGTTATTTCATAAAAGATAAAAATCTTAAGTCTTGTTTACATCCTGACTATGGCCATTGATGTAAATCGTCAACTTATGATTAATTACCTTTTATAAAATGGTGCACGTGCCATTCGAGTTTCACCACTGTGAGATTTTGGAAAATAAAGGCAAAAAAGCATGAAAATAGGCAATTTATGACATTTACAATGCTCATTCATTCTATCTAAAATTGAAAATGTAAAATTCTCATTAATGTCTAGCTATTACATTGTTAAAATTGAAATTTAAAATGATAAAGTTCTAATTCTAGGAGGAAATTCAACAATTCATGCAAAATTCCAAGTTAGCATATGATGGAAGATATAAAATGCGGAATATGATGGACAAATGAAACATCAAGAGCCTACATTTATCCACATGAGCAATATACATATGAAGGATATATATATATAGGTGTAGAACACATGCTTGTGTTTTAACATAAATGCCAATATCTTAATACAGCTGTATATGGGACAATATTGAGATAATATGTAAAGGTAAGATATGAATGATAGCTTCGCAGAGAATATGCAGGGACTTTCAAATGGGATGTGCTGGTAGGTATTAGTGGTAGCACACAACTGTTGGGAGTTGTGTATGTACTATGAAAGTGATGACAGGGGACATGCCAGATGTTGTTCCTATGTGAGAATGCAGCCGAGTACGGGTGTTGATGAGTGTGGAAAGAGGGGTTTGCACATGATGTAGATGCAGCAATGTGCATAAGTGATGCTGGAATGATAGTGGAGGTGAAAATGATGACAACAAGGTTGTAGTGAAAGCGTTGCTGGGTAACAAGTATGGAAGACTGTATGAGGGGTTGGAAAGAGGGGTGCTGTAGAAGTGTAGTATGGTAGATGCAGAGGATGGAGCCGAAGATGAAGGTGGATAGTGAAGATGTGATAGATAATGATGATACAGTGGGTGATTTAACAACAATCAAATACAGGTAATGGAGATTGGGCTTGGAGAAGCCGGATGATTACGGGTATTACAGTAAGCATACACAACAAAGTCAAAGGAATGGTGATAGCAGGGCTAAGGGAGTGGCGATGGTGAATAGGGCCATTAGCAGGTGGATATTGGAGGTGCTGGACTGATATGAAGGTGGGGAAAATGGGTGTAGGTGGAGAAAATAATGACATAGATGTACTTGACAGCAAGTAGCTGAGTGGAGGGAGTGCAGAGTATGTACGAGGATGTTGTGAATTCAGAAGTAGCAGGTAAGGCTGTGTTGGACGATTGGACAGCAAGTGATAAGTGTAGTTGGATATGAAGAGATGAGTGACATTGCAAAAATGAGAGGCGGGTGTTATAGCCAGTGTGAAGGGAGATTTGCAGGGAAGTGAGTAAATGGTAGAAATACAGGGGATGGTGGCAAGTAGAACAATGGACTTTTGCTGGAAATTTGAGTCACTGTGGGGCTAAGTAGAGCTGTGGTATTGAAAACGCAGGTGGTGATGCAGTGTTTGCTGGAATCTAGGGTATGCCAAATACCTGTATGCTACTGGCAGTATAGAATGTATAGGTGCCAGGATAGTGGTGTAAGCATATGAAGACATTGTGTGTACAAAGTAAGGTATACAATGGTGGCTGAAGCTAATTTGGAGGCGATGGTGGTAAATGGTAATGTCGTGACAAATAATGTAAAGTGAGTAATGCCGGACAGGTGCCACTGTGAGAAGAGAAGCATGTTTGATAATGCAATGAAGAGGGTTAATGGTGGGCAATGTACTGTGTGATAAGTGGTAGGGGACGAATGTGTGGGATGAGATGGGAAGAGACTGTGAAGGGATGCATGAATTGTAAGATGGTGTATGGGTGTTGCCTTCATATCAACTGGCAATGTTTTTCTATGTTTCCTCTACAAAGCAGTAAGGGAAATCTGTTTAAATAGCCATGATGCCACATCACTTTCGGTGTTGACCCACTGAACACTATTCAATAGTTTCTGAACTTTGGAGGAAGATTCTATTCACCATCCACCTTCTTTTTGCTAAATGAAGACTTTAACTGGAATGCCTCGAGCCGACACCCTTGGAGATATCATTATTCAAAAGCAATCTAAAATTTGTACTCCCTTAAAACATGAGTTGGCAATTGAAGGGAAGTTCAACATGACATAAAACACATAAGATCACACCTTTAGCGCATGTTATTATTCTACATTAAATAAGCTTGAAGAAACCAAACCCGATATGAGCACCACAGAACATATTATTACAGATGTTAGGATTTTGCAGGAAGAATACCACAGCCAATTCACTTTTCCACAAAAAATCTCCAAGTTTGTTCTACAGATTTTGAGGAGCTTTTGCCCAGCCAGTGGAGATATTTTCAAGGAAACACGTCAGGTTAATGATATGCTGCTGAGGGTATAAAGAAAGCAGGGGATGAACACATCCAACCATCTTTAGGGGCTTAACATGATAGCCCCTTCTAGAAATTCAACCAATCTCTCATGATCCACATTCACGTTGATTTCTATTTAATTGGATTATCTAGAAGCAAAGTAATCAGATTCAGGGTAAATTCAAAACATCACTCCACATTTTCAGAAACAAAACAACAAATTCTAAAGATTCATACTCAAACCACAAATATATATATGAAAACTAAATCTTGAGAGTGATAAAAATTTCATCATATCAGGATTAATAATAAAAAAAATGAGTAGAACAGAGAAAACGATGCTGATCATGGACAAAGCCATACACCAAAGAGAAATAAGGGATCTAGTGTTATTTGGAAAACAAAACTAGGAAATCAAAGTGCAGGTAAGAACACGTATAAACAGATAATGAACGCAGGAACAAGGATGAAATAAATAAAAAAAATGAATTGATAGTGGGATATAACAAATGAGATAACAAAGAGAGAAACCAATTACAGGAAATGATTGAAAGAAAAGCCATGCGCTGAATCGGTGTTGGGACCTGCAGAAGTAGAAATAGCATAGGTGTTATAACCAGTGGATCAGAATGATTCTAATCGGAGGATCAATTAAACTGAAGCATGCAATGAAGACTCATATGTGAGGTGAAGCTGGTGAGGTATGAGTTATACTGGTGAAATTTAAATGTTAGAACCAAGACTAGATTCAAGAAAGGGATATACAACAAATGTTAAAACTTTGTTATTAACAAAAGTAAATAATAAACAGGAAAAGAAGATTAACAATATCATTTCCCCAAACCAGACAATGTTTTTTTTTTTTTAAAGAATGTGACCTGTGGCTATATTTCTGAAAGACTGTAATGGATCTCTATATGCACATTTTGGAAACCTTTGAAATCATACCGATAGTCCCCATGAATTATTCTCGTTGCTTTTCTTTTTGTTCTTACACCGTTGAACCCATACATTATGGCATCCTTCAATTTATTTGATTGTTGTGTTGACACTACAGATAGATCCTGTATAGGTCATATTGAAGATATAAAGATTGTATTTAGGTAATCACGAGCAAGCCAGACAGATGGATGACTAATTGGAATCCTGTAATAGGGGGTAAACACATCTTCCCATCTTCGTGGAAACAAGTAACGCCTAGAAGAGAACATGAGGATGGTGTATTGGTGACACTAAGGAAATCGAATCATAAAACATAAATGATTGAATAAAATGATGAAGAGTATAAAGATGGATGATAGCAGAATCACTAGCTAATGGAGCAGAGACAACAAGAATATATTAATGATAGATCAAAAATTCAGAAACCACAGATTATCATTTAACAAAATGCTGCAGATAAAATGATGAAAAGAAAGTTCTAAATGATGTCATGTTCAGAGCATAATTAACGCAGGAGAATAACATACTTTCTAACAAAATGATGCAAGATACCTATGTACTACGAACCTTCCATTAAAATCATGTTTGAAACCCCTTTGCAGGGTAACAGACCGATACAGAGACAATGAACCCATCCCGATATTCAGAAAGAAAAGGAGATGGAAACCAAATTAGCAAAAAGAATAATGCTTTTAATCGATAACGAATTGAAGAAAAAAATAAAAAATAAAAAAAGGGGAACAACCTATGGAAATTTACATAGAACTATGAAAGGAGAAGAGGAAGCAAATAAAACGAAACAGGAGAAAAATCACAGTAAATTTTTAAAAGGCAAAAATGATTGTCGGAATGGGGGAGTTCCTTCATTATGGCACAGGGTGGATCGATCCTGCTATATGCAGGTCGATCCCATCCTCGGTGCTCTTTTTTTTTTAAATAAAAAAAAAATTAAAATAGAAGAATATGAGAAAACAAGGCAAATCAAAAGAAAATGGGAAGAAAACTCATGGAAAATCAAAGAGAATATGATGTAAAAAAAAAAGGAAATTAATCAGAAAACTGAAAGGAAATAATCAAAATCACAGAGGGGAAAAGAAAGAAAGGAAAAAAAGAAACTCTTACCGTTTGCTTGAGATCCTTACAGGGGTAGCCGACCTCCTTCAAGTTGCTTGGGAAGAAACAATAGACATCAGGAGAAGAAGAAGAAGAAGAATGAAGAAGAATGAGAATCAGGAGCGTGGTGGGGTGAAGGCGGATGCTGAACCCTTCTCCTTCGTGCTTCTTTTAAAGAGGGAGAAGAAGCTTCGGGAGGATGAGGGTTGTTGGAAATCGAAGGTGGAGAGGAAGGCAAAGGCAGATGAGCGAAGCAGAGAGAGGAAGGGAGTTTGAAAGCGGGAAGGGGCCGTTACAATTTTTCTTAATTTCCAAAAAGGGGCTCCATCAAAAGGATTTTTTCATAAAATGGTTTTTTAAATGAGGTTTTTAGCAAAACAAGTTTTAAAAAGGGGTTTAAACGGCATATTTTTTTATTTTTTTGATTTTTTGTTATTTTCTTTCGGCATTTTCCACATTTTTGGTGTTTTTAAGATGAATCTCTGAAACTTATGACAAAACAAAAGGATTTTTGAAATATTTTGTAAATTTTAAAAATATTTACAAAAGAAGGGTTTTTCGAGAGTTTTAACATTGTTCTTTGGAAAAACCCTTCAAAAAATGGGTTAGAAATGAAAATTGGGCCTGGATTCCAACGAATCTGAGAAATGAATGGAAATTTTATAAAAAATTGACCTGATTATTCAAAAGATGGACCCAGGGGCAAAAGGGGAAATTTTTAGAATTTTTTGAAAAATTTGGGGTGTTCACAAGACCCTTACTGGGATAAAAGGGAAACGAAGACATCCTTGAGTCTTCCATGCTATAACCCTGCACTCACTGTCGTTGTAGCACCCCCCCTTCGACTCTTACTGTAGGTGGTGTGTGATCATCGCAAAATTTTTCCTCTCTTGCGGTTTCTCTCTCTTCCTTCTTTTTTCCTTTCCAACCTTTATTTTCCTCCTTTTTGAAGGGAGAAGAATAAAAGACAGAAAGAAAGAGAGAAGAGAAAAGAAAGAAGAGAATGAGAGAGAGGAACACTTTTGCGGGGTCTCACTTGACCTTAAATTGAAAATATTTAGAAATTTAACTCGCCTTCATTTTGAAATGTTTTGCTGGAAAAATGGAGAGACGGGATTCGCTCGTCGGTACGAGGTTCGACCATTCCTGGCGCCTTTACCAGGGGTAATCGAACCAAGGATCGAATTTATGCCTTTTCGCTTTGCCTAAATATTATCTAAGAATTTATCCTAAGTCTAAATGCACAAAGAATCATGCTTGTGCGAATGCAAAGATGTATGCTCTTTTTGAAAATGATTTGAAAATTTTCCAAGTGTTTCTGAGATGAATCTGAAGATAGAGTGAAGAAATGGTTTCTAACTTAGAACTTAAGATTCAAAGTTCTAAGTTTTTGGAATAATCAGAATTTGAGAATAAATCTTGACTTTGAAAGGAATGATTCTAAAGTTGAGATAAGAAAAGGAAATTTCAAAGTCATAAATGGACTTTGAATCAGAATAGACATGAAATGGAATTGAATTCTAACTTTGAAGTTTTGAAATCAGAAGGAGATCCAGGAAGTCTAAATAGAATTGAGAAATAGAATTGGTTTCTGGATTCAAGATAATCTTGAAATGGAATTTAGATTGGGAGATAGAATTTGATTTGAAATTTGGAGTTCAGAATGGAATTTGAATCAAAGGTTTGGATTCTAAATAGAGTTGAAATCCAAGATGAAATTGAATTCTGGAATTAGAATCCTAAATGGGAATTTAATCTGAAAGTTGAGATCCAAGATGGAATTGGGTTCTGGATCCTAAAGGGAATTTAAATATGAAATCTGGGATCCAGGATGGAATTGGATTCTAGATCCTAAATGGAATTGGATCTGAAGTCTGAGATCCAAAGTAGAATTGGGTTCTGGATCCTAAAATGGGTTTTGAATCTGAAGTCTGAGATCCAAGGTGAAATTGGATTCTGGATCCTATATTGGATTTTGTATTTGAAGTCTGAGAACCAAGGTGGGATTAGATTCTGCATCCTAAGATGGGTTTTGGATCTGAGATCTAAGATCCAAAAGTGGAGATTTGTACTTGGAAATCTAGATCCAAGTTGGGATTAGGATCTAACTTTGGATTTGGATTCTGAAAGTCCAAATGGGGCTTTTGAAGATGGATCTGGGTTTTGGAAACCCAGATTTAAAGTTTAAGAAGGGTCAAGTTTTGAGCTTTAGAATCAATCTCAAACTATGATTTTGAACCTAGTTTGAAATCAGAAGAGGTTTCAAAGTTAAATTGAACTTTGAAAGATGGAATTTTGAGATATCTGAATTGAATTTGAATTTGAATTTTGAAAATGAATCTTGGAATTTCAAAGTTGACTTGAGAATGAAATTTCGAATATACACATGATTTGCAAAGTCAAATTGGACTTTGAAGCTTGAATTTTAGAAAATGAATCAAGAATTTCAAAGTTAAATTGAACTTTGAATTTGATTTTAAAGTCAAAAATTTCGACTTTGAAGATGAGATAGAATTGATGAATTTGAAATGGAATTTGAAGAAAAGATATTCACAATCACTTGGATTTTGAAAAAGGAATTTGGAAAATATGATGCAATTCTATCCTAAATGATGAATGAAAAAGATTTGAAATGGGATTTTGAAAAAGCTATTCCATTCTTTAAATGAATTAAGAATGAGGTTGAAGATATAATATATCCCTGACTATGGTCATTGAATATATATTATATAATAACCACATTTAAATTCAAGTGAAGAATAAAATATATTTTTGGTGCTTTTATAGAATTTGAAATGAAATTAACTCTCAATATACCCTGACTATGGCCATTGGTATATATATTGAATTAATTTTTAAATTAAATTCTGACAAAAGAGGAAAATATTTACAGAAAATATGATGATTTTTGAAAAGGATCTAGTGTGGATCCAGTGTTATTTCATAAAAGATAAGAATCCTAAGTTTTGTCTACATCCTGACTATGGCCATTGATGTAAATCATCAACTTAGGATTAATTACCTCTTACGAAATGATGCACGTACCATTCATGTTTTACCCTTGTGAGAATTTGAGAAATAAAGACAAAAGCATGAAAATAAGTAATTTATGATATTTACAATGCGCATTCTAGTCTAAGACTGAAAAAGGAGAATTTTCATTGATATCATTGGATTTTAAGAAGAAAGAAAAGAAGAAAGGAAGAAAAAAATAAATAATTAACATTCTCCATTTCCTGCAAGACAAAATTAGCAAAGTACAATGTACAAAAGAAAAATGATATCTTAAAGAGTAAGATGGACAAGATCATGCCTATTCTAGTGAGGAATATCTGTGCGACTTGTTATGCTTGTACATGTATGTGCTAATGAGGCAATTTAGATGCACGAATATACCCATGACATCTTTAAACTAATGATAATCTATATGTGAGGAGATATGCATAGTGCCTTAGTCTACAATGAAAATATAGAGATGTTTGTCTAAGCACATGTATATGGTTGGTACAAGATTATCCATGTATTACTTAAACATCATACTCACATTGATGATGAAATGTGTATTATTTCTACCTATATTGCTCATGCCAAGTGAAAAAGATACGGTGGCCTAAAGAAGAGGCTGTAGCAAAATGTGTGGAAGAGACAGGTAACAATGCTACAAGCATAGGTAGGTCAATTGAAGGAACTGGGGTTATTGCTGCAATGTGGTGACAGCAGGGTGTTGTGAAGACATTACTGAATACAAGGTGTTGGAAGTAGAAGCAATATGCTTCAGCCAGTAGGCCTACAGGTGAGTGTAGTGAGGGTATAGTGACAGCTGAATGTGATATGCTGTTGATGCTTATGAGAATTGGGGCTACTAACACATATTATGAATAATATCATTGTGGTTTCATGAATAGTATCTAGCCTGAAATATAGACAAATGACAAACTATTAACACAGTGGGTCCCAAACAAACCATGAATTCATCAAAGCAAGAGGTTTGCACATTATCCATTCACGGTTTGATTGTCACATACCTGATATCTTGGCTGCAAACCTATAACAGACATTATAATTCCCTTCATGTTACCTCAAGTGGCGTGGCTTGGAAGGTGTGTAACAGTGCATTTTGCAAGGTAGCAACAACAACATCGTTTGTGAGGAAGATATTGGTGACCATTATTGCAGGTGATGCAAGTAGCTTCAAGGGCTTCAGTTATAACATTTCCCTTCTCCCAGCTCACGTGGCTGCCTTCTGGAGTATGGTTTCTGTTGTCTAATGTGCAATTTTACCTCTAAGATGATTTGCTAGACCCCAAGATTATTCTCTTATTCTCTTAAGGCATTTTCCACAGGTTCACAGTATTAACCTAGCCTAAAAATTTTGAATTGATCAACCAAGGAACTTCTGGTGAAACAACACCAATTGTAACAATGTTTTCATTGGCTGTAGGAAATGGAGCTACAAAAATCACTCGTTCCTTCCCTTATTCCAATAGAGTTTCAACAAATCAAGAAGGGAAAGCACTGATCGAGGGATCACTGAGACTTCTTCAACAGTAAAGTGAGTTTTTCTGACTCTTCACGACAAAACCAAATGTTAATACACCAATCTGGCGATTTGTCCAGGGTCTTCAACAAATGAGAGAGGCATCACATCAATTCAAATGGTGCATTTGCAGTAAGTCACGACTCAGATTCTCTTTTTAGCATGTTAAATTGCAGGTAAATGTACCCAGTGTGAATGAGGATGAATGTGATGCGATGATATAAACGTGAAGATGCACCCAATGTAAGTGTCACAGATGTGCCAATGCTAAGTGCCAAGGATATGCATATGATAGGCAATGTAAGGTGTAGGGGTAATGAATAGTACAGGGGACAATATGCACAGGGAATTTCATAGCAGTTAAAACATGTAAATGTTTTCAGGAGAGGTGTATGATGGTGGAGTGTTGTGGATGCTAAGGTGGTATGTACAACAATGATAGTAGGGGAACTAGATACCAATGATAGAAATAATATTACTTGTGAACATGCTAAGGGTATAACCGAATTTCCTTATTGCAGTGACACTTTGGACCTCCCCTTGCCTTGTAATGGATAATCCTTTAACTGGAGTTAGACTCCTTTGATCCTTGGGTTAGTATGCAGAACATCTAAAACGCGATCGCAGGTTCATCTCATGCTGCTTAAAACCCTGGCCCTTCCTGTAGCCGAATTCTGAGCCTGAAACAGGGGCACTTTTAATCTTGTTTTAACAGGAAACAAGTAAAAAGAAGAATGGTTGAACTGCAGGGTATCCTCATTCATTAACATTTTAATTTTTGCACTACCACATCGGTGCAGCCTGCATATCACATCAAAAATTTAGTCAGGAAACAGTCTCTAACATCAAGACATACTGAAAGAAACGAATTAACGGGGTAAGTCATACCTGCACTCCTCATAATCCCAAACTGGTACAATATCAACACTTGGTGTATAATTTTTCAGCAAGATGCAGAATAAATCATTGTAACGCCCCGGATTTCCAAAACAAAGCTAAGTTAAAATTTTCATGAATTTCTTTTTTTTTTCTTTGCAGCGGAACTTAGAAAGCTTTTAGCAGCGGAATAAGACGATAATGAGTCGTCGGTTTTAGAAAACTCTGAGCACGTTGCAGGTATGTGGCCAAGCAACTCATTGACCACCAAAGTGTTCCATTTTATCGAAAGCACATGTTTATTACAACACTACTGCTTAGAAAAGCAGTGAAGGTTCAATAAAAAGGAAGCAGTACAACTCTGTCTAGAGAAACCCTGGAACTCGATGCCGCCTTGCTCCGCATATCGCCACGCAGGTTCAACACCTGAAATCCCCATAAAACGGGGTCAGAACCACTGATGGTCTGGTAAGTAGGCAAACACCTATCTATTCAACTCAAGTAAATGCATAGACCACTCAGGGTCGCAGTTCGTAATACGACGCTCAAGCCTCCATGACTTAGCGTATATCGCAAAAGCCTTATCAGGGCTATGAGTTGAACATCCACACAAGTCGTCATGACTTCGCATAAGCCTCTTCAGGGTTGTGAGTTAGAATAACCTCTTAAGTCTCTACGACTTAGCCTTGACTTCCTCAGAGTCACGAATGGATGTCTAGCTCAAGCCTTTATGCTTGGCACATCCGTATCCTACGAATCTAAGGACAGCTCTCCGAGCTTCACTTAGTCGTACGGATATCAATGGGGTTCTTTCCCAATCGATCCAGTAGTATACCGACCATGACACCTTCACAAAGGTTATGCAGGACTGACTCAACAACGTCATCCACTCATACATTCAAAGTAGCGCTGTACCTAAGCTAATGCTTTGTTTCGATAATTGCACCTCCCCCTGGGCTTAGGGGACTCATATCTGGGCGACAACGCGACGATCTGGGGGTTGATTATTCTATGTATTTTAGATACCCCAGAGGCCTGTTGACCCCATCCCCCTAGTAGGACGGTACAGCATACCGGAAGAGATCCTTACTAGGTATCCGAATGCATTCTGCTACTGCAGTAGTTGAGTTCAATCCTTAGATATTTAAGGATAACCACGACCTCCATACCTCTGAGTGACGAAGGCCATCAATGACCTCTATCAGGTCCGGGTGAAATATATGTCACTCAAGGCTGCGCCATCACCATCTTCCTCAGTGAGAAATTCTGAAAGGGGCCTGCCGGTCTTATAATTACTTGACGAACATTGCATGCCTATAGGACAACCTTTGAGAAGTATGTACCCGACCCCAATCAACCACACGGTTTTCACCGTGGAACAAAGGTTTTATTCATATGCATGCTTAACTCTGCTCTCGACACTTCGGCCTTGACGAGCACTTCACCTCTTTCGGTGGAAACAACACACTCCGGCTCAGCGGCCCTTACGAGTTTGGTTGTCTGATAATTCTCAATGAGCATGCACATGACTCGATCTCTACGGATCGGCTACTCGGCGTATTTTTATGCAACGAGCTCAGGACCTCGTCAAGGTGCCACCACTACTTTGGCGCAACGGCTCTTACAAGTATGGTGCCCTTGCAGGTGCTAGGGAGACGAGTCATTCTGACATCGTTCCAACAAAGGACATCATTGTGCCACTTAACTGGTTCTGGCAGCTCTTCTGCCAACCATTCTGTCAACACCTTCTCTGCTCTACCGGCAGTGGTGCGACGAACCTTTCTACATCGTAGAAGACGTTCCATAACTGGGTAGCACTTCTGCTACGTTCTTTCTGAGCCATTCTTAGCTCCTTCAGGAATTTCAGCAGCACTTCCTCTCTTTTACGGAGAAAGCGTGCGTTTCATTTATCCATTTCAGCGGCATCTCCCCTCTTTGGTGGGAAATCGCTACGCTTAACTCGGGAAATGGATGCGCACCGTTGTGCGTACTTTGCATCCATCAAGGTTGCAGGAACCTTGGACCATAGCCAGGCCATACGTAATTGATTTAGTCTTTACGTAAAGAGCATTTTGCCAAAAGGCGAAGCCTTTCCAATAGGGGCTTCATTTGTCAAGCAGAATCTTGTACGAGGAGCGGTAAGGGAATCGCATGGGCGATTTTTGGAGTTGATCTCCATTTGAACGCTCACTTACGCGCCATATATGTAATATAAGCAGAAGCTTGTGCTTTATACAGCGGCGGCGTAAAGGAAATGCATATACTATTGTTCAGGGTGTGTAACTGAACGAAATATTCTACATATATAACAAAGCAGAAGCCTTGGCATCGTTCGACGTGACGGCGTAAGTAAATACATTGCAGAAAGCAGGAGCCTTGGCATCGTTCGACGCGATGGCGTAAGTAAATGCATAATCGGAAGTGCTTTAATCGGAAGTACAGAAAGCAGGGAGCCTTGGCATCATACGACACGACGGCAAAGGTAAATTACATAGCCTGTGCGATATAAGACGCGTCGGCAGAATCAGCAGATATACACCTAGATCTGTATCCAACGATAGTTACGAGGCGAGCGAGTGAACACCGAAGTGTCCTAGAGGGCTCAACCAAGAACTAGGGTGAGATACTATTTTGAAGAACGCATATACTGCGTATTCAAACATATATATCCGACGATAGTTACGAGGCGAGCGCGTGAACACCGAAGTGTCCTAGAGGGCTCAACCAAGAACTAAAGCATGATACTACTTCAGAAAGTATATGCTATATACAAACAATCAAATACTTGAGAGAGATGGTTTAATGAAGCGAACTTACTTCAATTTGAGGAAGAAACGACTCCGATTGCTTCAAACGCTTCGAACGAGGCTCGACTTCGAAAAAGGATCAACTTCGAACTTCGTACGAAAAAGGACTTGGACTTTGACTTTGAACCAAACCAGGTTCAAGTCAACTCAACTGGGTTCAGACTTAGGTCAAGTAGGTTCAGACCTAGGTCATGTGGGTTAGGACCAGGTCAGGCAGGCTCAGACTAGGTCAAGCAGGCTCAGGCTAAGTCAGGCAGTTTCAGACCAGGTCAGGTGGGCTCAGGTGGGCTAGGCTAGGTAGGGGAGGTTTGGGAAAGGAGGAGAGAGAGAGGGGTTGGCGATTTTTAAAGAGAGGGGGGCTCCTTTATTTATAGATTCTGAAACTTGGGCCCCAAGTTTCAGAATCTCCTTTTTACCCTTGGCTATTCAGGAAATTCCAAGAGGTTCCTTGGAGTGGGGCCCACTTGGATATTTCCATGGGATATTTTTGTGGGTCCCACCAGATATTTTCTGAGGAATATTCCTGTGGGTCCCACCAATATTTTCGTGGGTCCCGCAAGAATTTCGGGTTTTCGGCGATTTTTTTCCGAAAAATTCTGAGTACGCCATTCCCTTTGTATTGACGTAACTAAGAAAATTGGCTCGCAGGAATCCTTTGATTTCGTTCAGGTAGGAAGTTATAGCTTCCAGAGTGTTTGGGCATATATTCGCGATTCGACGAATATCCTAAGTATAACTGGATCGCAGGAATCAGTTTGATTCGCTCTACGATAAAAATGCTATTTTTCACTGGAAAAATGCCTCAGAAATTTATTCAGAGTTATCTGAAAAATTGCGGGTCTTACAATCATTGACCCAAATCAAGCTGTAAATGATGCTTGGTTAAATACATATCCTGGGTATGGGGTTGCCGCCTAATGCCCTTCTGGATGATTCACAGTACAACCAATCTCCACAATAGGACCATAACATGTTTTGTATATATGTAGGTGTAGTTATATTTTTCACATTTGTCAAGGAAGTAACAGAGACAGGTGGGACGAAGATTCGTGTCCATTCCTGGTAAGAGATTAGATAATGTGCCAAAAAGATCTAATATATTTGCAAAAATATTATTTGTAAAGAAGTTTCAGCTAGGCTTTTCATTAAAGATTAGTCAATGCAAAAGATTGATTCTAATGAGCAAATTAGAGAATATAGCAGATCATGGTGTAATAAACCAAATATTAACACAGGGCCAATACATGCAGAATGTTACCATACAATAACGTTAAAATAATAGCACTATCAAAGCCATGTCTAATCTAGTGCTATAGTGTAGATACAAAATATTATACTTACAGGTAACGTAAGTGTTAAAATAACAACACTATTAAAAACTCATGGAAAGGATGTTGTAGAACTAAATGCATATAATGGAAATGATGTTCTAATGAGAACGAGCCAAAACAAATATAGTATATAGATACTCACCTGTACTGATGGACAATCTACAACCATTAGCTTGGCATTTCATAGATGATTCATGAAATCAGTCGATACTCCTAAATAGGTTAGTCTCTATCATCCGGATGTGTGGAGATCCCATATACCACAAATTCAAATTCCATTGCTGAACTTACAACAGATGATTTACCCTGTCGCAGAATCTTCCCATCTGGTTAGGAAAATTGATGATTATCACGACAACCTCAACCCTTAATTTTTCTTCCTTGCCTTACCCATGACAGGTTCTCGGAGCCGGTCTATCAAATACACAAGAGCTTACCTTTAACATGAACTGTTAGTCTTTGTCGATTAGGTGATAATAATAGTTTTGCTTTAGGCAAACTGAATATTCCGAGTATTTCTAGCAGGATCACCCACTGCATAACCCTTTATACACCAATGTTTAATAATCACGATGAACTACACAGGTATATAGGATATTAAGCAACACAATCAGATCTTTAGGAAAAAAAATTCCAAACAAAGATGCTGAAAAAACATGTAATCGATACATTAAAACAGGGATTATGTAGGAAACTGGGCATTTAGAAGAGAAATCAAAACGAAAATGAATTTTAACAGATATCTTGGGCCGGGATTCGGATGAACCCTGTCAGATTCTTGACAGCCTGAGCCTAAAATTTGCAACATGAGTGAAAAAAAAAGAAAGAAAGTAAGAAAGAAAGAGGAAAGAAGGAATGTGTTGGTGCGTGATTGCTCCTTCACTGTTGCACAAGGGAGGAACTGGTATCGCGATAAACAACCCAGCTCCTCTTAATGGTGCGTTAACGGGGCCGAAATTAAAGATTTAAAAGGCAGTTAGCAAGTTAAAGAAGATGCGAGAGGCAGGGGATTCACCGAAACAATGCAGGGATGGCGGAGCTTTCTGCCGATTGAAGCGCACCAGAAGGAGCGGACGAAAATCTTCTTTCGTATCTTAGGAGAGAGCCGAAAAAAAGGGGAGAAGAGAAGGGTGCGGGGGTGAAGAGGCAGTCCCTTTAGGGTTTTCTTGAGTGTCTTTTTAAAGAAGGAGAGGAAGGTTTGAGAAGAAGATCAGTTGGGCATCGACGGCGGAGAAAGGAGTTCAGAGGATGGGTGGTTAATGGAGAAGAGGGCGTGCGATGGAGGGTTTCTGATGGAGAGAATCGGGAGAGAAAGAGAGTGAAGAGAGAATGGAGGGAGGCCGGAAGCTTCGTGAAGGGTGGTCTTTTCCCTTTTCCTTCCTTACGAAGTTTTTTTCAAAAACCTTAAAAGAAATTTTGCAGGGGGGGTCCCTTTGATTTTCAAGTTTTTTTTTTTTTAAAAAGGGCTCTCTTAAAATGGTTTTTCCTAAAGGTGGTTTTTATATATAAAAAATGATTTTCAAAGAAAAAGGATATTTTAAGAGGTTTTTGAGCTCCACATTTTCTGAATTTTTTGTGTTTTTGTGTTATTTTCTATTTTTTGCATTTTTTAGAATAAAGTCCTAAAAGTTTTATGAGAAGACAAAGATTAAAACTAATTTTTTTTGTGTTTTTGTAAAAATATTTACAAAAGGGAATTTTTCTGAGAATTAAAAGCTATTTTGAGAAAATTTCTTCAGAAAATGGGTTTATATCTGGATTTTTTTGGAAGTATTTGAGGTTTATAACCTCGTATTGAGAAATATAGGGGCGTGGATCCAAGAGGATGCCGGATGAACTGCCTGAGTCATTCAAAACCATTTCGGTATTTTCATAATTTTACTTTGAAAATCGAACAACGAGGCTCAGATTTGGGTTTAAAACACTGGGTTCGGATCCGGAATTGAATTTGAATATATCAATATGGAATTTAACCCAGAAAATCTCAAGAATAATTGAAATTTGGCTTTGATTTTCTCAAAAGATGGAACCAGGGTCAAAAAGGTCATTTTTATAAATCTTTGAAAAATTTGGGGTGTTCAGAGATGCCCCTCTTTGCTACTAAGCCGGTTTGAAAGCCAAGCTTAGTGGCAAAGACAACACTCCAAATTTTGAAAATGCCCTAGTCAGCAAATCTGAACTGGGTGTGGAAGAATTAATTTGAAAATATGACTTCTCAGGCTTAAGACCTTATCTTGAATGGTTTTGGAGAGACGAAATCCTTGAAGATGATATGATTGAGCAGCAAATGAGGAAATCGTGATGGGACTTTGGGTGAAAATCCCGAAATGGTGGAAATAAAGATTTTGATCAGGTAAGATACGCTTTTTGGAATGATTCAGGTTTAGCCCTTAACCTGGATGGGACGAAGATATATCAAAAATGTATTGAATGAGGAAAGGTATACATGAGGACTTTGATGGGACATTTTTGAAAAATGCCTCGTGAAATGAAACTCGAGTATGATCCTTTCTTGGATGGATATATGAAGCATGGGTTCCTTGATGGGAAGAGCCATGATAGGACTGGAAGAAAAATATCTCGTCAAAATGAGGGATCTGTAGGAACGAGACTCAGGTTTAATCCAAACCTGCAAGGGAGATACCTCGCGAAGCGAGGTTCTGGGTTAACTCTTAACCTGAATAGGAAATCTACCATACGGATTTCTCAAATGGAGAAACCACGATGGGACCTTCGGAGTTTGGATGAACAAATCCGAAAGGGGTTTTGCGAAAGGAGAAATATAGGGTTCTTTGAAGCTTTGAAAAGGGGAAGAAATGGGGCGTCTCACTGCTTTGACTTAAATAGCTTTTGAAATTAATGACCTCTCGCAGAAGGTTCAGGTTTGACCCTTATCCTGAGTGGGGGAAATCTACCACACGGATTTCTCGAATGGAGAAACCATAATGGGACCTTCGGAATTTAGACGAACAAATCCGAAAAGGGTTTTGCGAAAAGAGAAAGATAGGGTTCCCTAAAGCTTTTGAAAAGGGGAAAAAATGGGCGTCTCATTGCTGAGACTGAAATAGCTTTTGAAATCAATGATCTTTCGTAGAAAATTCAGGTTTGACCCTTAACCTGAGTGGGAAAATCTACCATACGGATTTCTCGAATGGAGAAACCATAATGGGACCTTCGGAATTTGGACGAACAAATCCGAAAGGGGTTTTGCGAAAGGAGAAATATAGGGTTCCCTAAAGCTTTGAAAAGGAGAAGAAATTGAGTGTCTCATTGTTGAGAATGAAATAGCTTTTGAAATTAATGACCTCTCGCAGAAGGTTCAGGTTTGACCCTTATCCTGAGTGGGAAAATCTACCATACAGATTTCTCAATGAGAAACCCATGATGGGACGTGAAGAGATACTTCAACTAAATGAGGCAACAACGCTAGGTTGCATCAAAATGAATATTGAATGTTTATTTCATTCTTGGAATAGCTAGAAAATTTTGCCAATAAAATTATAGCTGATTCAAATGCTTGGAAATGTGTACGTATGTGCAAAGATTCCCTTTTTTACCTAGAGTATTTCCTCCAATGAGGTTAACTCCTCAGTTCTAAGAGTCAAATTCAAAATTTTAGCGCTGATGATTTTCTTCAAGGAAGTTATCTATTTCCTTGATACGAGAATAAAAGAAATATTCTTAATTTCATAAAAACAAGTAGTGAAGAGATATTGATAGAAGAATTTCGCATGAGGAAAGATGACTTCTAGCAACTTTGGCAGTTTGATATCTGGGTGTTTTCCACGATGATCTTTTTGCACTCTTTTTGAGTCACTGCACTTTTTCAGTTTTTCACATCATCTTTCATTTTGGATGTACTAATCTTTTCTCTCTTTATCAGGGAAGGGTATGTCACAAACTCCTGCATCTGAGAGATGTTTCAATCCTTCTTTTATCTCAGGAATTCTATTGATGATATAGGCTTAAAAGGGTCTTTAGATGATAGTAGGAATCAAATATCTTTTAGGGTTTGTCGGTAGGTTCATCGCATTCATCTTCATCTCGACGGTGATCTGAACTTTCTCTGGAAGGATCCTTCACAAACTCCTTCATCTCGGAGATGATCAAAATCTTCTTTGGCCCCGGAGGTCTAGCTCGCCTATTCGCCTTCATCTTGATGACAGTTGAGAGATCCCTTTTGCAGATATTTGATTGCAACTTTAAATGAATGAGAAGATATGGGTTGAGTGGATTCTTCTTATAGCTCAAGATATTTCCACTGTCTGATTGCCAGAAAATCGTCTTTAAACATGTGTCATAGCCATGATCATTATAAATTCACTTCTGGCTTTTCAACATCATTGAATATTTGTTTCATTAATCATATTGAGGATATTTCTTTTATCCTTTTGGTTGATCAACAAGGAAAAGATTTGAATTTTATCCCTTTTTCATAAAAAGTTTCACCTTTTTGGAAAGAAATACTAGACGTAATCTGAGGAAATTCTTTTTGTGTAGTCAGACTTTTAGAATCAACAGATACTTTTAGCAAATTGACAAAGTTCTCACAAATTCTTTGTGAAATAATCACTCAATATAGATTTTGATGAGACATTTAGTTGCAATCTTTGATTTTGGAAATACATGACCAGCAAAAGCTGGAACCTTTGATATACATGACCAGCAGAAGCTGGAACGTTTGAAATACCTGACCAACAAAAAGCTGGAACGTTTGAAATACATGACCAGCAAAAAGCTGAAACGTTTGAAATACATGACCAGCAAAAAGCTGGAACATTTGAAATACCTGACCAACAAAAAGCTGGAACGTTTGAAATACTCGATCAGCTAAAAGCTGGAGCGTTTGAAATACATGACCATCAAAAGCTGGAACGTTTGAAATACCTGACTAGCAAAAAAGCTGGAACGTTTGAAATATATGACCAATAGATGTTAAAATCTTTTGAAATACCCGAACAACGAAAGCTGGAATGTTTGAAATACCTGACCAGCAAAAGCTGGAACGTTTGAAATACCTGACCAGCAAAACTGGAACGTTTTGAAATACATGACCAACGAATGTTGGATCTTTTAAAATATCTGACCAACGAAAGCTGGAACGTTTGAAATACCTGACCAGCAAGAGCTGGAACGTTTGGAAATACTTGACCAGCGAAAGCTGGAACGTTTAAAATACCTGACCAGCAAGAGCTGGAACGTTTGAAATACTTGACCAGCAAAATGTTGGAACGTTTGAAATACATGACCAACGAGCGTTGATCTTTTGGAAATACCTGACCAGCGAAAGCTAGAACGTTTGAAGTACCTGACCAGCAAAAGCAGGAACGTTTGAAAATACATGACCAGCGAAAGCTGGAACGTTTGGAAATACATGACCAACGAGCGTTGATCTTTTGGAAATACCTGACCAGCGAAAGCTGGAACATTTGAAATACCTGACCAGCAAAAGCTGGAACGTTTGAAATACTTGACCAGCAAAACGCTGGAATGTTTGGAAATACATGACCAATGAGTGTTGGATCTTTTGGGAAATACACAAGCAGTTATGAAAAACTGGGTTTTTAATCTAAAAAAGGTTTTTGAAGGTTTTGAGAATGATCAAAATTGAGAGATTATAACACGAGGTTTGAGAAAATGACAAAAATTTGAAGACATTGCACCCAGAGGTTGGGGAACTGATAGAATTAACAGATTTAGAGATCTGAAGGTTTGGAAATGATAGATTTAAGAGATCGAAACCCGAAGGTTTGGAAATGAGAGAATGAAGAAATCGCACCCTAAAGGTTTGATTTATGGAATAGGTTGATTTGGGAGCTCGACAATTATGAGCTAGGACCTTTTTGGAATATATGACCAGCGAGAGCTGGGTCTTTTGGAAATACATGACCAACAAAAGTTGGATCTTTTTGGAAATACATGACCAACAAGTGTTGGATCTTTTGGATATATATGACCAACAAAAGCTGGATCCTTTGGAAATACATGACCAACAAGGGTTGGATCTTTTGAAAATATATGACCAACAAAAGCTGGATCCTTTGGAAATACATGACCAACAAGGGTTGGATCTTTTGGAAATACATGACCAACTGGTGTTGGATCTTTTGGAAATATATGACCAGCAAAGGCTGGGTTTTTTGGAAATATATGACCAACAAAAGCTGCATCTTTCAGAAATACATGACCAGCGAGATGCTGAATCCTTTGAAAAAACATGACCAACTGGTGTTGGATCTTTTGGAAATGTATGACCAGCAAAGGCTGGGTCTTTTGGAAATATATGACCAGCAAAGGCTGAATCTTTTGGAAATACATGACCAGCAAAAGCTAGATCTTTTGGAAATACATGATCAACGAAATGCTGGATCTTTTGGAAATACATGACCAGCGAAAGCTGGATCTTTCAGAAATACATGACCAACTGGTGTTGGATCTTTTGGAAATGTATGATCAGCAAAAGCTGGGTCTTTTGGAAATATATGACTAGCAAAGGCCGGATCTTTTGAAAATACATGACCAACAAAAGCTGGATCTTTTGAAAATACATGACTAGCGAAATGCTGGATCTTTTGGAAATACATGACCAGCGAAAGCTAGATCTTTCGGAAATACATGACCAACTGGTGTTGGATCTTTTGAAAATGTATGACCAGCAAAGGCTGGGTCTTTTGGAAATATATGACCAGCAAAGGCTGGATCTTTTGGAAATACATGACCAGCAAAAGCTGGATCTTTTGGAAATACATGACCAGCGAAATGCTAGATCTTTTGGAAATACATGACTAGCAAAATGCTGGATCTTTTGGAAATATATGACCAGTGAAATGCTGGATCTTTTGGAAATACATCAAATTTTGGGAAATTTTAAGACAGAACTTGAATTTTGTAGAAGGGAAAACTTTGATCAGAAGATTGAATTTTAGGGAGTTACCAGTGCGAGGACTGGACTTTTCAAATGAGCTCACTATATGATTGAAGAGTTTGAGAAATAACCAGTGCGAGGACTGGATTTTTAGGATGAGCTAGATTTTCAAAATGAATTTAGAAAGTAAAGATTCTTTGTGGAAATTAATGGACCATCATAGTTTTATGTGTATGTGGTCTATTTTCAAGATTTATCCCCTTGTCTTGAACGAGGGAAGGAAGGAAAGAAATACCTCGTTAGCAGGAGGCATCAAGTTTATCCCTTAACCTGAAGGGGAAAGGAAGAAATACCTCGTTAGCAGGAGGCATCAGGCTTATCTCTTATCCTGAAAGGGTAATTTGGATTTTCAAAGAGAATAAACCTGAATTTTGAAATTTGAAATGGACTAACCGGAAGGCTGGATTTTAGAAGAAGGTCCCGCCTGGTAGTTGGGTTTTTTTTAAGAAGAGAGTCCGAGTTGGGACTCGTGTATTTTTGAAAGGAAGATGAAAATAAAAGGAGAGAACTCGGGTCGAAACCCGGATGTTCGAGATAAAAAATAAGAGAGAAATTTTTGAGTTTGGAAAACTCCAATTCTCGACACAATCAATTGGTCCCAACGTGAGCATTGGATTCAAAAGGAAGTCCTGGCCGGAACTCAGAACTTCAAACGAAAATAATAGAGGAAAAACCTGAGCTGGAACTCAGATCTTCAGAAAATAAAAGATAAAAGAGAAACTCGAGTTTTGAATACTCGAATTTCTAAAAAAATGATTGATTTCCCACTCGAGCATTGGATTCAAAAGGAAGTCCTGGTCGGAACTCAAAACTTCAAACGAAAATAATAGAGAAAAAACCTGAGTTGGAACTCGGATCTTCAGAAAATAAATGATAAAAGAGAAACCCGAGTTTTGAAGACTCGAATTTCTAAAGAAATGATTGATTTCCAATGCGAGCATTGGATTCAAAAGGAAGTCCTGATCGGAACTAAGAACTTCAAACGAAAATAATAGAGGAAAAACCCGAGCTGGAACTCGGATCTTCAGAAAATAAAAGAGAAACCCGAGTTTTGAAGACTCGAATTTCTAAAAAAATGATTGATTTCCAACGCGAGCATTGGATTCAAAAGGAAGTTCTGGTCGGAACTCAGAACTTCAAACGAAAATAATAGAGGAAAAACCCAAGCTGAAACTCGGATCTTCAGAAAATAAAAGATAAAAGAGAAACCCGAGTTTTGAAGACTCGAATTTCTAAAGAAATGATTGATTTCCAATGCGAGCATTTGATTTAAAAGGAAGTCCTGGTCGGAACTCAGAACTTCAAACGAAAGAATAAAGGGAGAAGCCCAAGTGAGAACTCGGGTTTGTGACAGAAAGTTTTTTAATTAAAAGATCGAGTTTTGAAAACTTTGTCAGTGCGAGGACCGGATTTAGGATTGAGAATGACCAGCTCGAGGACTGAGTTTATTTGCATGTGATCTGATTGCCCCCTTATCTTGACTAGGGAGAAAATAAAATTTGAGAAAAAAACTGACGAGAAGAGATAGAAATTGATGGAATAATTGACAAAAGAGAAGAATCAAGGATTTTTTATGGGAATTATTTTTGTAACAGAATTCTCACAGGTAGCGTTGTTGCTCCTATGAGGGGTTTCAGGATTATCCCTTATCCTGAATGGGAAAAGAATAAAAATTTTGGCAAAAATTGATAAAAGGCTTGATAAAGAATCAAAAGAATCAATGAAGTTTTATAAAGAAATAAAATTGATAAGGAAAAAGATTTGGCAGATTAATGAAGCTTTAAAAGATGAAAGAAGACATTCAGGACTATCCCTTATCCTGAAGAAAGGACCTCGTAGGACGAGGTTTCAGGTTTATCCCTTAACCTGAAGGGGAAAATAGAAAAATTAGGAAAAAGAAATACCTCATGGGAAAGAGGCATCAGGTTTATCCCTTAATCTGAAAGGAAAAATTTTGGAATAAGAATTGATAAAAAGAATTAATAAAAATGGATGAATAAAATTTTAATAAAATTTGATAAAAATGAATAAAACTGATAAGACTGAAAGAAGATTTGGTAAATGAAAAATTTGATAAAAGTTGAGAAAAAGAGATTTATTTGATCCTGCCTGCATGTGGGATCTTTAAAATGAGAGAAGAATATGAGAAAATCATTTTTGGAAAGAAAGATTAACTGCGAGAACTGATCTTTGAAAGGGGATCATTCATGAGAGATCATCATGAGGATTAATTTTTTTGAAGCAATGATTTGAAGACCAATTTTTAGAAAATATGATCAACACCAGGGTTGATCTTTGAATACAATGATTCGAAATCAATTTTTAGAGAATATGATCAACATGAGGGTTGATCTTTGAATGCAATGGTTCAATTTTTTTTTTTTTAAATATGATCAACACAAGGGTTGATCTTTGAAAGCCATGATTTTTAATCAATTTTTAGAAAATATGATCAACACAAGGGTTGATCTTTGAATACCATGATTTGAAATCAATTTTTAGAAAAATATGATCAACACAAGGGTTGATCTTTGAATGCCATGATTCGAAAACAATTTTTAGAAAATATGATCACCACAAGGGTTGATCTTCAAATGCAATGATTCAAAATCAATTTTTAGAAAATATGATCAACACAAGGGTTGATCTTTTAATGCAATGATTCAAAATCAATTTTTAGGAAATATGATCAACACAAGGGTTGATCTTTGAATATAACGATTCAAAAAACCAATTTTGGAAAATATGATCAACACAAGTGTTGATCTTTGAATGCAATGGTTCGAAAACCAATATTTTAGAAAATATGATCAACACAAGGGTTGGTTTTTTTGAATGTAATGATTCAGAATCAATTTTTGGAAAATATGATCAACACAAGGGTTGATCTTTGAATGTAATGATTTGAAATCAATTTTTGGAAAATATGATCAACACAAGGGTTGATCTTCGAATGCAATGATCAAAAACTAAATTTTTGGAAAATATGATCAACACAAGGGTTGATCTTCAAATATAATGGTTGAAAAACCTATTTTTTTTGGAAAAGATGATCAACACGAGGGTTGATCTTTGAAAGAGGTTGGACTAAAATATGAAAAAATTTCATGATTTTTGAAAGACCCTCATAGACAATATCATTTCTCTCATGAATGATGTCAGGATTGTCCAACATTTTGAAAAAGAAAAGGAATTTAATGCCCTAATATAGCCAAAAGAAGGAAGTATTGAATATCAAAGATATAAAGAAAATCGACATTTCATTGATAAGCAAAAGTTGATAACTAAACTGAATATTTACAAGTATTTTAACCAAAAAGTTACAAAAGACTGGGCTAACTTGCCCCTATAAAGCGACTAACAGAAAGGGATGAAAGCGAACAACTGTTGGCATTCTCAATTCTCTGAATGGCCTGGAAATGGTTCGGGTGGATCTGCAGGCTGCTCTTCTCCTTCCTCTGGTACCAAAAGCTCTTTGTCAATGTAGTCTTGCATAATGTTTTTAAGGACGAAACAGCGTTCCGTATCATGCCCCCTTGCTCGATGAAACTTGCAGAAGCAATCTTTTCATTTTCCCATGGTGACAGGAGGATCGACCTTTCTTGGGAGTTTGATCATGTCTTTTGCGAGCAGGTATTGGAGAACTTCTTCGATTGGCTGACCTAGAGGGGTAAGTTTGCGATCATAACCCCAACCATCATGCTTTGCTTTCTTCGGTTTGCTTGACTTCTACCGAGTGCTGACCCCTTTCTGAGAGCTGGACTGAGCTTGCATGGTTAGAGGATCTGGATGTTTTTCTTCTTTGCTTTTGACAAAGAGATTCTTATCAAGGCAGTCTTGAACTATATTCTTGAAGACAAAGCAATGCTCGGTGTCATGTTCCGTTGCTCGATGGTACCCACAGAATTGGTCTATATTTTCCCATGATTGTGGAAGGGCTGGCGGCTTTTGGGAGTCTGAGTAATCCGCTAGATAACATGTGTTCGAGGACTTTGTCGAGCGGCTCATCTAAATGAGTGAAATCTCGATCCTTGCTCCAATCCTTGCGTTTTGGTCCATCTTGTTTCTTGCCCTTTTGCTGAGGACTGTATTGAAGAAGTCTATCATGGTTTTCACAACACTTCCCTTTCTGGCCTTCGCGCTCTCTTAGGTTGCTGCCCTGGTTGCCTTTGTTGCTGCCCCGACTGACTTTAGAGTTTCCTGCGCTGATATGGCTGCGTTCATTCATGAGGAAGGTGACAGGTGCCTCTCCTTTGGTGGGAGCTTTTCCGCAACTTGCTTCAACTTGCTTAGATAATATCTCAACCATCATCTTTTTGAATAATCGATATATAGCGGGATCAATCTCACTGTTGCTGTCCTGAACTCCCTCTGTGACAGACTTTTGAGAATCCATTCCTTACTCTCTCTGCTTGTAACTGGGATGTTAGAGCAATGCAATCTTTGATCTTTGCCCCAAATCAAATGATAATGCCAACGCTCTCTGTAGAGCAAAATGGGGGTTTTTAGAAAAGATCTAGGAAGAATTTTTAATAAAGGAGAAAATCATAATCTGAAAATGAAAACATCACATTACGAGGGATCGGGTTGTCACCAAAATTTGCGACAACCACATTTTTTTTCCGAAAAAGGATAAATAAGTAAAAATGAGAACAAAGATTAACTTTGAAAAGGACATATCCTGACAAAAGATATTTTTTGCAAAAGAAGGTAAGAAATATAGAGAAAAAGAATTTCGAAAGTAGATGGCAAAGATTTGAAGAATTTGCAGGCAGGATCAAAAGAATTAGAAGAAAGAAGAAAAGAAAAATACACCTGGGGTTTAAAAAGCAAAGAGAAAATTTTGAATAATATATACCCAGGGTTTTGGAAAATATATAAGGGAAATATAAAATATTATACAATCACAGATATACAAACAAAAGATGCACAAACAACACTCCCTAGACGCTGGCTCTAAATGCAATATTTTGAAATGGTTGATAGGACCTTAATCTTAATTCTAGGGTTCGGATCATCTGATTTCTATCAAGATACGCCAATATACTCAAGCCAAAGCTCGAAGTACGTGGCATAAAAATATTTCTCCAGTTTTAAGGTAATGGCTTCCCAACATCCTTGAGCACCTACTGATATACCTCGGACTATGGCCCTTAGGTACGTGGTAGGGGGGCGCGAACCCAAATAAGTGGTCTAGTTGTGAGGCTCTCTCCCGAACCATGGTTCAGTGAGACAACCCAGCAACGTGAAGACTGGGACAATATAGGTAGGGAGGTTTTCAAAATATGCTCAACATGCAAGAAAATCAGATGGCTCTAATGCAAGTCCTAAAGAGATAGATTTTAAATGAATAGAAGCATACACTTGCATACGTTGTTTGCATTCAATCCCTAGAATTGAGGAGAGTTGTATTTCAACCTAAATCTAATGTGAACATGGAATAATCTCCTCAATATGGTCCTACCAAACCATACTTAAATCCTATATGCAATAGTGTCAGCTTAGGACAGAGTCTAGGCTCCTAAGGTTTGCATGAAAATGAAGCTAACATTTGAAGAATAAAGACTTAGATAATATCAAAGCAAAATAAAAAGGCATTAAATTCAACCGAACGAAGACGAGTCCCATCACGGTCGCCAAAACTGTGATCATCGCAAAATTTTTCCTCTCTTGCGGTTTCTCTCTCTTCCTTCTCTTTTCCTTTCCAACCTCTATTTTCCTTCTTTTTGAAGGGAGAAGAATAAAAGACAAAAAGAAAGAGAGAAGAGAAAAGAAAGAAGAGAATGAGAGAGAGGAACTCTTTTGCGGGGTCTCACTTGACCTTAATTTGAAAATATTTAGAAATTTAACTCGCCTCTGTTTTGAAATGTTTTGCGAAAAAAATGGAGAGACGGGATTCGCTCGTCCATACGAGGTTCGATTGTTCCTGGCGCCTTTACCAGAGGTAATCGAACCAAAGATCGAATTTATGCCTTTTCACTTTGCCTAAATATTATCTAAGAATTTATCCTAAGTCTAAATGCACAAAGAATCATGCTTGTGCGAATGCAAAGATGTATTCTCTTTTTGAAAATGATTTGAAAATTTTCCAAGTGATTCTGAGATGAATCTAATGATAGAGTGAAGAAATGGTTTCTAACTTAGAACTTAAGATTCAAAGTTCTAAGTTTTTGGAATAATCAGAATTTGAGAATAAATCTTGACTTTGAAAGGAATGATTCTGAAGTTGAGATAAAAAAAGAAAATTTCAAAGTCATAAATGGACTTTGAATCAGAATAGAGATGAAATGGAATTGAATTCGAACTTTGAAGTTTTGAAATCAGAAGGAGATCCAGGAAGTCTAAATAGAATTGAGAAATAGAATTGGTTTCTGGATTCAAGATAATCTTGAAATGGAATTTAGATTGGGAGATAGAATTTGATTTGAAATTTGGAGTTCAGAATGGAATTTGAATCAAAGGTTTGGATTCTAAATAGAGTTGAAATCCAAGATGAAATTGAATTCTGAAATTAGAATCCTAAATGGGAATTTAATCTGAAAGTTGAGATCCAAGATGGAATTGGGTTCTGGATCCTAAAGGGAATTTGGATATGAAATCTGGGATCCAGGATGGAATTGGATTCTAGATCCTAAATGGAATTGGATCTGAAGTCTGAGATCCAAAGTAGAATTGGGTTCTGGATCCTAAAATAGGTTTTAGATCTGAAGTCTGAGATCCAAGGTGAAATTGTATTCTGGATCCTATACTGGATTTTGGATCTGAAGTCTGAGATCCAAGGTGGGATTGGATTCTGGATCCTAAGATGGGTTTTGGATCTAAGATCTAAGATCCAAAAGTGGAGATTTGTACTTAGAAATCTGGATCCAAGTTGGGATTAGGATCTAACTTTGGATTTGGATTCTGAAAGTCCAAATGGGCTTTTGAAGATGGATCTGGGTTTTGGAAACCCAGATTTAAAGTTTAAGAAGGGTCAAGTTTTGAGCTTTAGAATCAATCTCAAACTATGATTTTGAACCTAGTTTGAAATCAGAAGAGGTTTCAAAGTTAAATTGAACTTTGAAAGATGAAATTTTGAGATATCTGAATTGAATTTGAATTTGAATTTGAATTTTGAAAATGAATCTTGGAATTTCAAAGTTGACTTGAGAATGAAATTTCGAATATACACATGATTTGCAAAGTCAAATTGGACTTTGAAACTTGAATTTTAGAAAATGAATCAAGAATTTCAAAGTTAAATTGAACTTTGAATTTGATTTCAAAGTCAAAAATTTGGACTTTGAAGATGAGATAGAATTGATGAATTTGAAATGGACTTTGAAGAAAAGATATTCACAATCACTTGGATTTTGAAAAAGGAATTTGGAAAATATGATGCAATTCTATCCTAAATGATGAATGAAAAAAGATTTGAAATGGGATTTTGAAAAAGCTATTCCATTTTTTAGATGAATTAAGAATGAGGTTGAAGATATAATATATCCCTGACTATGGTCATTGAATATATATTATATAATAACCACATTTAAATTCAAGTGAAGAATAAAATATATTTTTGGTGCTTTTATAGAATTTGAAATGAAATTAACTCTCAATATACCCTGACTATGGCCATTGGTATATATATTGAATTAATTTTTAAATTAAATTCTGATAAAAGAGGAAAATATTTACAGAAAATATGATGATTTTTGAAAAGGATCCAATGTGGATCCAGTGTTATTTCATAAAAGATAAGAATCCTAAGTTTTGTCTACATCCTGACTATGGCCATTGATGTAAATCATCAACTTAGGATTAATTACCTCTTACGAAATGGTGCACGTACCATTCGTGTTTTACCCTTGTGAGAATTTGAGAAATAAAGGCAAAATCATGAAAATAAGTAATTTATGATATTTACAATGCTCATTCTAGTCTAAGACTAGAAAAGGAGAATTTTCATTGATATCATTGGATTTTAAGAAGAAAGAAAAGAAGAAAGGAAGAAAAAAATAAATAAATAACATTCTCCATTTCCTGCAAGACAGAATTAGCAAAGTACAATGTACAAAAGAAAAATGCTATCTTAAAGAGTGAGATGGACAAGATCATGCCTATTCTAGTGAGGAATATCTGTGCGACTTGTTATGCTTGTACATGTATGTGCTAATGAGGCAATTTAGATACACGAATATACCCATGACATCTTTAAACTAATGATAATCTATATGTGAGGAGATATGCATAGTGCCTTAGTCTACAATGAAAATATAGAGATGTTTGTCTAAGCACATGTATATGGTTGGTACAAGATTATCCATGTATTACTTAAACATCATACTCACATTGATGATGAAATGTGTATTATTTCTACCTATGTTGCTCATGCCAAGTGAAAAAGATACGGTGGCCTAAGAAGCAGAGGGGTAAAGAAGAGGCTGTAGGCCTAAGAAGCAGAGGGGTAAAGAAGAGGCTGTAGCAAAATGTGTGGAAGTGATAGGTAACAATGCTACAAGCATAGGTAGGTCAATTGAAGGAACTGGGGTTATTGCTGCAATGTGGTGACAACAGGGTGTTGTGAAGACATTACTGAATACAAGGTACTGGAAGTAGAAGCAATATGCTTCAGCCAGTAGGCCTACAGGTGAGTGTAGTGAGATTATAGTGACAGCTGAATGTGATATGCTGATGATGCTTATGAGCATTGGGGCTACTAACACATATTATGAATAATATCATTGTGGTTTCATGAATAGCATCTAGCTTGAAATATAGACAAATGACAAACTATTAACATAGTGGGTCCCAAACAAACCATGAATTCATCAAAGCAAGAGGTTTGCACAATATCCATTCACGGTTTGATTGTCACATACCTGATATCTTGGCTGCAAACCTATAACAGACATTAAGATTCCCTTCATGTTACCTCAAGTGGCGTGGCTTGGAAGGTGTGTAACAGTGCATTTTGCAGAGGTAGCAGCAGCAACATCGTTTGTCAGGAAGATATTGGTGACCATTATTGCAGGTGATGCAAGTAGCTTCAAGGGCTTCAGTTATAACATTTCCCTTCTCCCAGCTCACGTGGCTGCCTTTTGGAGCATGGTTTCTGTTGTCTAATATGCAATTTTACCTCTAAGATGATTTGCTAGACCCCAAGATTATTCTCTTATTCTCTTAAGGCATTTTCCACAGGTTCACAGTATTAACCTAGCCTAAAAATTTTGAATTGATCAACCAAGGAACTTCTGGTGAAAAAACACCAATTGTAACAATGTTTTCATTGGCTGTAGGAAATGGAGCTACAAAAATCACTGGTTCCTTTCGTTATTCCAACAGAGTTTCAGCAAATCAAGAAGGGAAAGCACTGATCGAGGGATCACTGAGACCTCTTCAACAGTAAAGTGAGTTTTTCTGACTCTTCACGACAAAACCAAATGTTAATACACCAATCTGGCGATTTGTCCAGGGTCTTCAACAAATGAGAGAGGCATCACATCAATTCAAATGGTGCATTTACAGTAAGTCACGACTCAGATTCTCTTTTTAGCATGTTAAATTGCAGGTAAATGTACCCAGTGTGAATGAGGATGAATGTGATGCGATGATATAAACGTGAAGGTGCACCCAATGTAAGTGTCTCAGATGTGCCAATGCTAAGTGCCAGGGATATGCAAATGATAGGCAACGTAAGGTGTAGGGGTAATGAATAGTACAGGGGACAATATGCACAGGGAATTTCATAGCAGTTAAAACATGTAAAAGTTTTCAGTAGAGGTGTATGATGGTGGAGTGCTGTGGATGCTAAGGTGGTATGTACAACAATGATAGTATGGGAACTAGATACCAATGATAGAAATAATATTACCTGTGAACATGCTAAGGGTATATGCAGAGAATATAAACAAATTTCCTTATTGCAGTGACACTTTGGACCTCCCCTTTCATGCTGGCCTTGTAATGGATAATCCTTTAACTGGAGTTAGACTCCTTTGATCCTTGGGTTAGTATGCAGAACATCTAAAACGCGATCGCAAGTTCATTGATGTCTTTTTGCAATCGTTGTAATTTTGAAAAGATTTTTAAATGTAAAGCATGTGAAAACCAGACATCAAATAATAAAAACCGGTTCTCACTAGTGGATGAGACCGGGTCGAACTCTGGGAACGGGAATATTTTGTATTCAAACACACAAGTCTAAACTAATCTTTATTGCTGAATTATTTGAAATGTAAAATGTTCAAGAAGAGTAAAACAACTAACTATTACAACAAATGAATACCCTTCGCAGAGGGCGTAAAGTGCAATATTTACAAACCCAATTAAATTCCTAAATTCTAAAATAAGAGAAAAACATCTTCTATTCTTGCACTTCCCATGTCATGCAATCGCTTCTGCTCTAATCCTGTGCGATCCTGCACAAATAAAATGAACACGAGCAGTACCAGAGATAGAAATAGACTATACTAAACTAGCTAGATGCTAAAAATATGAAATGATAACACTTCTAGATCCGAAATATGATTTCTAATTAGATCTAACTAATTAACTACAGTTTAGGTAACTTTCAGAACATCAGAATGTAAAAAATTCAGAACATCAGAATGTAAAAATAACAAGAAATTGAATATGAAAACTAAGCTATATGAATGTATTAAAAATAGGAAATGACAAACATGAAATGAATGTTAAAAACAAGAAAATTAAGATCAACACACAGGTAACTAAAAATCAGATTGAATTAAGCAAAACATAAAAGCAATTAACAGGTAAGTAAAAGACATAGAACCGAAACCAAAATTCATACTTGAAATGAAAGCAAACAAAACATTACTGAACTGAAAACAGTAAAACTCGTAAATAAAAACAGAAGACAAAAACTAAAAAATAAAAGTAAACAAGAGATTAAAAATCAAAAATCAGATCTATGCTAAAGATGAAAACAGGAAAAAAAAAAATTCAACTCAAAACAACTAATGAATCGAAGTGAAACAGAAAAATCAGAAAATCAAAGATCAAAATATTCAGAATTACACATTACACACATAAAACTAAAGAATTATGAATGACACACAGAAAATCAGAATTACGAAGTGAAAGAAAACTAATGAATCAAGAAATCAGACACACAGAAAACTAAAGAAAAATCAAGAAATAACAATCAAAACAGGAAAATAACAATGATCGAGTCTTTTTTTTCTTTTTGTTTTTCTGAAACAAATGCAGAATGATAGAATCGGTTGAACAGAATTGCAGATGCTTAATACAGGAAACAGAAAAATAAATGCCTAATAGCTAATTCGATCTATTTTTTTTCTCGGTTTTATTTTGTTGTTTTTTTTTTTCAGTTTTTACTACACAGCATTACAAACATAATTCATTCAAGAACCTGCAGAAGAAGAAGAAGAACGACTTACCGGAAAAGGAAGGAAGAGGTGGCTTCCACTTCAGGCGCCGCCATCGATTGGAAATTTCCTTGCCACCGGATGATGATGATCGGCTGCTGGAAGAAGAAGAAGAAGAAGAAGAAGAAGAAGTGGAAGACTCAGCACTCACCGCACCGTGAACCTGAGGGAAGAAGCTGGCGACCTCCACCACCGTCGTCGTCGCCGGACTGAATATCTCCACCGCCGGATTGAAGAAGAAGATAAGGAGGAAGAAGAAATAGAGGAAAAAGAAGGGGTAAAGGGGAATCCGGCAATGGAGAATTGGGAAGAGAGAAAAAACAGAGGTGGAAAGGGAAGGTTTGGGCGTGAATGGAGGAGGCGCCCGATTTTTCCTGTGTTTGGGGTTTTTAAAAACAACAAACCGGCTGGAACCGGTTTGAAACAAATGCAAACCGGTTCAAGCCGGTTTGTTTATTTATTCTTGAAAAGCAAACCGGGTGAACCGGTTTGTGTTTATTTTTTGCAATTTTCAAAAATCAAAAACTAAATACCAGTTTATTATAAAATTTTCAAAGATTTAAAAACAAAACTTATTTATGAAGAACTAAAAAAAACTATTCTAAATTTTTTTTCTCTTTTTTTTAAAAAACAAACACTTAAAATGAAAAAATATTTTTCTATATTATTATTATTTTTTATTTCATTTTTAATTGCAAACTAAAACTAAACTACTATAAATATAACAAAAACTAAAATATGCATAAAAATGTAAAATAAAACTATTTTTCATGCATTTTCTATTTTTAAATCATTTAAGCATATTTACTCGAAAACTATCATAAAATTGGGTTTTTGAAACATTATTTCATAAAATCATGCATATTTAAATGTTAAAAAAACCTGAATTATATGCATGATCAAATACCCCCATGCTTATGTTTTGCTAGTCCTCGAGCAAACTAGAAAAATGCAAGAAATCAAACTATCACCTAACTCACTTTCGTAGGAATCACGATTGCATTTAGCTCATGCAACAAGCCCTTTCACCCCCTGGGTTACCCTAGTGGACGAGTAAGGTCTCGTGAGGGTTTGCAGTGATGCTACCCACAAACATCTCTGTCATGTATGCATAATATTACACATCCTCACAATCAGTAGGTAATTAAAGACTTTATTTTCACAAATATTTTCTGTTATTTCAAAATCAAAATATAATTAGAGTTTTTTATGTACCACCACAGAAAAAGAATTTCTTTCACTTTTCTAAATATCACAGTTATTTATGTTTTATTCTTAGAAAATCCAATAAAAACATATTATTATTTACTTATCCTCACTCATATGTTTTCTACACAGGTTTTCTCAATCATACTTCTAAGCATTGAACTCTTCTTTCTTTTTAAGCTCTTTCCTCTTTTTTTTTCTTTTCACGCTTTTTTTTCTTTTTGCGCACTTATTTTTCTCATATAGCTTGCGTGTGGTCTGCTTTTATGCCTTGTGCAATGTCAATATCTTCTATACTTTTTCAATACATACCAAAAGATATCAACTAAGACATAAAAGTGACTTCCTTCATTCACCTTTATAACATGAGAGTCAAATATTTCAACTTGTATCTGTTCTCAGTTACTTAGGATCATGAAGTTTTCCACTCTCCTTTTCGAAAATGGAATTAAAAGTTTCAACTTACATCTAATTTCCATCTACTCAGGATTGTGGAATTATCCAAACAACCTAACACATGCTATATTTTTTTCTTTTGAGCTCATTTTTTACGCTTTTGTCCATTTGCTTAGTTTTTCAAAAATAAAACTGTGCATATTCATATTTATGATTCAAAATAAACTTTAACATGTATCTATCATCATTTCCTCGAAATCCGCATAAACAACCATAATTTTTAGATCTATGTCAGAAAAAAAATTTCGTGGGGCTTAAAAATCCTCTAAAAACATCAGATTTGAAATAACATTCATATAAGTTCAAACTCTTTCTTTAAAAATCTACTTTTCATGAGAGATGTGTAAACATGTGCAAGAACGTAAACAGAAATATCAAGGTGTGCATTCTACACCCTCCCCCATGCTTGAATGACACTGTCCCAGTGGCACTCCCCCATGCTTATATGAAACTAAGTAAATGCACATGAGAGAAATAAATGAGGGAAAAGAGTAGAATGACCTGAGATGAATTAAAAATACATGTTCTATGAATGTAATAAATGCAATGTATACATGACAAAACACAAAACTCATGAATGAAACAAAAAGAACCTGAAAAACTCATGAAAAAGTACAAGCAAAATAAAATCTATAAATTCTAAGCAAATCTAATAATATACAAGATATGGGTTGCCTCCCATAAAGCGCTAAGTTTCACGTCCCCAGCCAGACGGATCCCTAGAAAAATCCTTCATCGTCCATGAGATCAATGGACATGAAGTCAGACTCAACCGAGCTCTATGAAGAAAAGAGTGTCATCTGTGACACTACGCACTGTGTTTCCATCCCTTCTACCTCCAAATGTAGTATCATGATTCTCTTGATATGAAGAACGGAGATTAGTCTCATCTGAGAGACTGGTCAAGAAATGAGAGTCTAGGACCGACCGAGTATCAATGAATGCTACTTCAGACAAGTGGTGAATATGATCAGGCTTGACTTGGTCAAGCACCTTCTGCATCTGCACCTCTTGCTTACTCAAAATGATTGGTGATCCTAAAGGCTGAAAAAATGGGGCTTTATATGATGAAAATGTATGCTGTGAGTAAAGCCCCTTCTGTTGAGGTATCATAGAGATCGACTCGTCAGTAGAAATGATATGAGGTTCATGAGTCGATTCCTGAGTGGAGTGACATGCCTTCCCATACTGAAGGGATGTAACAGATTTGACTGGCTCATGATGTGAAGTAGGTTGCAAGTCAAATAACATGGAATCCTCTCCATTGGATGTGACAACAGACTGACTAGATGGGTTCCCCTCGCTTTGCCTACTGAAGGTCTCAACCAATTGTCCCATTTGAGTCTCTAGCTTTGCTATTGACTGCGTATGGGAGCTCAAAACTTGTAATATCCTATCTTGGAAGGATTGACTAAATGAAGGCTCATGAGGATGGGGTTGAGTATAAGCATGTTGGGCTGGGGGATGAACCTGTGGAAAAATGGGATGCGAGTAACCTTGTGAAGAGTTACTGGGTCTATACTGTGTCTGGGAGGGCTGATGGGATAGGGGAATGGATTGGTTTCGCCAACCTGGGTTATATGAGGATGTAAATGAATCGGGCATGGGTTTAGCGAAACCTTGGGCATCATTCACCTGCTCCTGAACAAATTCAGGATATAATGGTGATGTCGGACAATCTGAAACACAGTGTGCAGGGCTAGCACATAGCTCGCACACTCTTTCTACTGGATTTCTCGAGGAATTGGCTAGGAATTGATCTAACTTCCTAGTCAACTGGTCAACCTTGGTACGCAATTCTAATTCGGACCCTACTTCGAAAATCCCAACTTTCCTAGGACCACTAGGCAGAGATGTAGTCCTATCGAGCCGTGAAGACAAAGCATGATGCATCGTGTTTTCACTCAAGGTCTCGAATAGAGACCACGCCTCGTCCTCACTCTTGAGCATAAAAGTGCCCCCACAAGACGAATCAACCATTTGACGATGCTTTTCAGTAAGCCCGTCATAAAAATACTGCACCAACTGCCAACGAGGCACCTGGTGATGGGGACACTTGCGGAGAAGATCTTTCAATCTCTCCCAAGACTCGTGAAATTGTTCTCCTTCAATTTGAGAAAAACTGGTTATAGCTTTACGAAACTGATTCGTTTTACTAATTGGGAAATATTTTTTTAAAAATTCTTTTTGCATTCCTTCCCAAGTAGTAATACAAACCGTCTCAAGAGATTTTAACCAGTGCTTGGCTTTATCTTTGAGAGAGAACGAAAACAAAGTTAACCTCATAGCATCATCTCCAAAGTTATTGATTCGCACAGTCGAGCAAATCTCAAGGAATTCATCGAGATGACGATATGGGTCTTCATTGCTAAGGCCATAAAACGAAGGTAACATTTGAATCACACTGGCCTTAATCTCAAAATGGCTCACTCCTACATCAGGTCTCGTGATGCAGGAGGTGGGAGTATACGTATTTGGCATGAAGTACTCCCTCAAAGGACGGATCAAATGATGATCGTCAGCCATTGCGTACACCTTATAGTAGACCGGTGTAGCACACGTCCTAACTTTGGGTTTTCTACCTAACTAACGCACTAAGCGGCCAAACCACGCAAACCACAAAGCGAGTTAACTAAAAAACAACAAAAACTAAACAAACACCACGCAGTTACACATAAAAGAGATTATGCATAGAAATATAAAATCTATGTGTACGGTATCAATCGTACATAGTCACCTCTAAGGGAATCCTAATAGGTGGGCTGTGCAGAAAAGTAAGCTCGTCTCTAAGATATGCACATACATGGTTCTAAACCTAAATGCACACAAACACTAGGCAATAAAGTGAATACTAATATTACGCCGTTCCCCGGCAACGGCGCCAAAAAATTTGATGTCTTTTTGCAATCGTTGTAATTTTGAAAAGATTTTTAAATGTAAAACATGTGAAAACCAGACATCAAATAATAAAAACCGGTTCTCACTAGTGGATGAGACCGGGTCGAACTCAGGGAACGGGAATATTTTGTATTCAAACACACAAGTCTAAACTAATCTTTATTGCTGAATTATTTGAAATGTAAAATGTTCAAGAAGAGTAAAACAACTAACTATTACAACAAATGAATACCCTTCGCAGAGGGCGTAAAGTGCAATATTTTCAAACCCAATTAAATTCCTAAATTCTAAAATAAGAGAAAAACATCTTCTATTCTTGCACTTCCCATGTCATGCAATCGCTTCTGCTCCAATCCTGTGCGATCCTGCACAAATAAAATGAACACGAGCAGTACCAGAGATAGAAATAGACTATACTAAACTAGCTAGATGCTAAAAATATGAAATGATAACACTTCTAGATCCGAAATATGATTTCTAATTAGATCTAACTAATTAACTACAGTTTAGGTAACTTTCAGAACATCAGAATGTAAAAAATTCAGAACATCAGAATGTAAAAATAACAAGAAATTGAATATGAAAACTAAGCTATATGAATGTATTAAAAATAGGAAATGACAAACATGAAATGAATGTTAAAAACAAAAAAATTAAGATCAACACACAGGTAACTAAAAATCAGATTGAATTAAGCAAAACATAAAAGCAATTAACAGGTAAGTAAAAGACATAGAACCGAAACCAAAATTCATACTTGAAATGAAAGCAAACAAAACATTACTGAACTGAAAACAGTAAAACTCGTAAATGAAAACAGAAGACAAAAACTAAAAAAATAAAAGTAAACAAGAGATTAAAAATCAAAAATCAGATCTATGCTAAAGATGAAAACAGGAAAAAAAAAAAACAAAAATTCAACTCAAAACAACAAATGAATCGAAGTGAAACAGAAAAATCAGAAAATCAAAGATCAAAATATTCAGAATTACACATTACACACATAAAACTAAAGAATTATGAATGACACACAGAAAATCAGAATTACGAAGTGAAAGAAAACTAATGAATCAAGAAATCAGACACACAGAAAACTAAAGAAAAATCATAAAATAGCAATCAAAACAGGAAAATAACAATGATCGAGTCTTTTTTTCTTTTTGTTTTTCTGAAACAAACGCAGAATGATAGAATCGGTTGAACAGAATTGCAGATGCTTAATACAGGAAACAGAAAAATAAATGCCTAATAGCTAATTCGATCTATTTTTTTTCTCGGTTTTATTTTGTTGTTTTTTTTTTTCAGTTTTTACTACACAGCATTACAAACAGAATTCATTCAAGAACCTGCAGAAGAAGAACGACTTACCGGAAAAGGAAGGAAGAGGTGGCTTCCACTTCAGGCGCCGCCATCGATTGGAAATTTCCTTGCCACCGGATGATGATGATCGGCTACTGGAAGAAGAAGAAGAAGAAGAAGAAGAAGAAGAAGAACAAGAAGAAGTGGAAGACTCAGCACTCACCGCACCGTGAACCTGAGGGAAGAAGCTGGCGACCTCCACCACCGCCGCCGTCGCCGGACTGAATATCTCCACCGCCGAATTAAAGAAGAAGATAAGGAGGAAGAAGAAATAGAGGAAAAAGAAGGGGTAAAGGGGAATCCGGCAATGGAGAATTGGGAAGAGAGAAAAAACAGAGGGGGGAAGGGAAGGTTTGGGCGTGAATGGAGGAGGCGCCCGATTTTTCCTGTGTTTGGGGTTTTTAAAAACAACAAACCGGCTGGAACCGGTTTGAAACAAATGCAAACCAGTTCAAGCCGGTTTGTTTATTTATTCTTGAAAAGCAAACCGGGTGAACCGGTTTGTGTTTATTTTTTGCAATTTTCAAAAATCAAAAACTAAATACCAGTTTATTATAAAATTTTCAAAGATTTAAAAACAAAACTTATTTATGAAGAACTAAAAAAAACTATTCTAATTTTTTTTTCTCTTTTTTTTAAAAAACACATTTAAAATGAAAAAATATTTTTCTATATTATTATTATTTTTTATTTCATTTTTAATTGCAAACTAAAACTAAACTACTATGAATATAACAAAAACTAAAATATGCATAAAAATGTAAAATAAAACTATTTTTCATGCATTTTCTATTTTTAAATCATTTAAGCATATTTACTCGAAAACTATCATAAAATTGGGTTTTTGAAACATTATTTCATAAAATCATGCATATTTAAATGTTAAAAAACCCTGAATTATATGCATGATCATTCATCTCATGCTGCTTAAGACCCTGGCCCTTCCTGTAGCTGAATTCTGAGCCTGAAACAGGGGCACTTTTAATCTTGTTTTAACAGGAAACAAGTAAAAAGAAGAATGGTTGAACTGCAGGGTATCCTCATTCATTAACATTTTAATTTTTGCACTACCACATCGGCGCAGCCTGCATATCACATCAAAAATTTAGTCAGGAAACAGTCTCTAACATCAAGACATACTGAAAGAAACAAATTAACGGGGTAAGTCATACCTGCACTCCTCACAATCCCAAACGGGTACAATATCGACACTTGGTGTATAATTTTTCAGCAAGATGCAGAATAAATCATGGACACAAATCAAGTTGTAAATGATGCTTGGTTAAATACATATCATGGGTATGGGGTTGTCGCCTAATGCCCTTCTGGATGATTCACAGTACAACCAATCTCCAAAATAGGACCATAACATGTTTTGTATATATGTAGGTGTAGTTATATTTTTCACATTTATCAAGGAAGTAACAGAGACAGGTGGGACGAAGATTCGTGTCCATTCCTGGTAAGAGATCAGATAATGTGCCAAAAAGATCTAATATATTTGCAAAAATATTATTTGTAAAGAAGTTTCAGCTAGGCTTTTCATTAAAGATTAGTCAATGCAAAAGATTGATTCTAATGAGCAAATTGGAGAATATAGCAGATCATGGTGTAATAAACCAAATATTAACAGCACAGGGCCAATACATGCAGAATGTGACCATACAATAACGTTAAAATAACAGCACTATCAAAGCCATGTCTAATCTAGTGCTATAGTGTAGATACAGAATATTATACTTACAGGTAACGTAAGTGTTAAAATAACAACACTATTAAAAACTCATGGAAAGGATGTTGTAGAACTAAATGCATATAATGGAAATGATGTTCTAATGAGAACGAGCCAAAACAAATATAGTATATAGATACTCACCTGTACTGATGGACAATCTACAACCATTAGCTTGGCATTTCATAGATGAATCATGAAATCAGTCGATACTCCTAAATAGGTTAGTCTCTATCATCCGAATGTGTGGAGATCCCATATACCACATATTCAAATTCCATTGCTGAACTTACAACAGATGATTTACCCTGTCGCGGAATCTTCCCATCTGGTTAGGAAAATTGATGATTATCACGACAGCCTCAACCCTTAATTTTTCTTCCCTGCCTTACCCATGACAGGTTCTCGGAGCCAGTCTATCAAATACACAGGAGCTTACCTTTAACATGAATTGTTAGTCTTTGTCGATCAGGTGATAATAATAGTTTTCCTTTAGGCAAACTGAATATTCCGAGTATTTCTAGCAGGAGAACCTACTGCATAACCCTTTATACACCAATGTTTAACAATCATGATGAACTACATAGGTATATAGGATATTAAGCAACACAATCAGATCTTTAAGGAAAAAAAAATTCCAAACAAAGATGCTGAAAGAAGATGTAATCGATACATTAAAACATGGATTATGTAGGAAACTGGGCATTTAGAAGAGAAATCAAAACGAAAATGAATTTTAACAGATATCTTGGACCGGGATTCAGACGAACTATGTCAGATTCTTGACAGCCTGAGCCCAAAATTTGCAACATGAGTGAAAATAAATAAAAAAAAGAAAGAAAGTAAGAAAGAAAGAGGAAAGAAGGAATGTGTTGGAGCGTGATTGCTCCTTCACTGTTGCACAAGGGAGGAACTGGTATCGCGATAAACAACCCAACTCCTCTTAATGGTGCGTTAATGGGGCCGAAATTAAAGATTTAAAAGGCAGTTAGCAAGTTAAAGAAGATGTGAGAGGCAGGGGATTCACCGAAATGATGCAGGGATGGCGGAGCTTTCTGCCTATTGAAGAGCACCAGAAGGAGCGGACGAGAATCTTCTTTCGTATCTTAGGAGAGAGCCGAAAGAAAGGGGAGAAGAGAAGGGTGCGGGGGTGAAGAGGCGGTCCCTTTAGGGTTTTCTTGAGTGTCTTTTTAAAGAAGGAGAGGAAGGTTTGAGAAGAAGATCAGTTGGGCATCGACGACGGAGAAAGGAGTTCGGAGGATGGGTGGTTAATGGAGAAGAGGGCGTGCAATGGAGGGTTTCTGATGGAGAGAATCGGGAGAGAAAGAGAGTGAAGAGAGAATGGAGGGAGGCCGGAAGCTTCGTGAAGGGTGGTCCTTTCCCTTTTACTTCCTTACGAAGGTTTTTTCAAAAACCCTAAAAGAAATTTTGCAGGGGAGGGGTCCCTTTGATTTTCAAGTTTTTTTTTTTTTTTAAAAAATGGGCTCTCTTAAAATGGTTTTTCCTAAAGGTGGTTTTTATATATATAAAATGATTTTCAAAGAAAAAGGATACTTTTAAGAGGTTTTTTAGCTCCACATTTTCTGATTTTTTTGTGTTTTTGTGTTATTTTCTATTTTTTGCATTTTTTAGAATAAAGTCCTAAAAGTTTTATGAAAAGACAAAGATTAAAACTAATTTTTTTTGTGTTTTTGCAAAAATATTTACAAAAAGGATTTTTTCTGAGAATTAAAAGCTATTTTGAGAAAATTTCTTCAGAAAATGGGTTTATATCCAGATTTTTTTGGAAATATTTGAGGTTTACAACCTCGTATTGAGAAATATAGGGGCGTGGATCCAAGAGGATGCCGGATGAACTGCCCGAGTCATTAAAAACCATTTTGGGTATTTTCGTAATTTTACTTTGAAAATCGGACAACGAGGCTCAGATTTGGGTTTAAAACACTGGGTTCGGATCCAGAATTGAATTTGAATATATCAATATGGAATTTAATCCAGAAAATCTGAAGAATAATTTAAATTTGGCTTTGATTTTCCCAGAAGATGGAACCAGGGGCAAAAAGGTCATTTTTATAAATCTTTGAAAAATTTGGGGTGTTCACATGGTGCCAAGGGAAGATTACCATGTTGATCCGTCACTAGTCAACTTGAGAACATGATCATTTCCTGAACCTTTCCTAAAAGAAAACTTGTTTGTTACAATGGGATGAGAAGGTTGGGGAACCGATATAGGTACATATGCATATATTGAAGGTCAATCTGTAAAAATGACTTATGGAATGCAATATCTAATACAACATCCATATGATAAAGGCTTAAAGGGTATGCAACATGCAGAGATGGTTTTACAGTACGTTCAAGTAATGAATAAAAAAAAAATCAATCAGAAGGTTTGAAACAGAATATAGGTAGTATGATACAACAAAAGTAAGCTACAGCTAAAAAAAAAAAGTAAATGAGTGACTCTCACCTGATTGCAACAACTTGACCCTTATAAAAAAGCTAATCAAATTGATAATGCATATTATGATGAATTGATTCCAAGTAATGTGCACCACCTGTTATCAACTTTTGACATATACCCATTGTTACGAAGCATAGGAATCGACAAATACAAAGAATTAGACCTGCAGAGTGTAACATATAGCCAATACACCTAAACATTAACTTGGCCCTGTTAACCCAGTATTAACAGACCAAACTATCTAATGATAGCCGTATTACCAACATGAATAACATGCGAATGCTTTGAACCCTGTTTACTCTCCAACCACGTAGGATCGCAGGATTTTTCTGATATATATTTTGACACCACAACATTTCTTTGATCGACCAAAGATTTGTCTTATTAGAAACGAACAACAAATCTTTACCTCTGGTTTTATCAGATCAATAGTAGGATAACAAAAAAGAGAGTTATTGCAGTCTGTTCTGACTACTGTATTGATTATTTTTGCAGGGACACGAGAGGGTATTTCATCTTCCCTTGATATCCCCCCTGAATATAGGGCATGGTTTGACCTTTACTGTCAAATAAGTGGAAATGGCAAGAGATATACCTGCAAGAGCAAACCACTTAAAAAACACAAAATATTCCAGGAACTATCAATTTGGATTAACATTCAATTGCTATTGTCATGAGAGACCAGGTTCGCAATGTAAAATCACGAAGGGCACCAAACCATGGTGAGAACCAACTTCCTTCTTACCCAGAGCTGGTATTCCAATGAAGATGTGAGTATGGCGATATATCTAGGCTTCTATTTCACATATTTTTATTATCATATAATCTTTGATCATCAAAGCCATAAACTACCTTGGTATAACTGGGCATAGATAAGTTGGAATTCATTTGTTTTAAAAGGAATAAGACAATCGTGGATTATGCAGATATGTCTGGACCAAAATTTCTTGCAGAGAGGCTCACCCATCATGCCTAATCTCACCATTGCTCCTGGCAAATGACTGAACATTGGGATGGATTTCTACTTTTAATTGATTCCTTATCTCACAAACTGAAAATAGATGGCATCCAATGGATATAAACAGAAAAGCATCATATGAAATTTAGCGAAAACAAAATAAATCAGAAGATAAAAGAAGCTTTGATATAACACAGAATGGGGATCCGGTGCTGATAAAACAAGAAGAAAAGGGAAAATATAAACTAAAAACTAAAGTGCAGAGTAAGAGTCAGAACAAACATTGAGGGATCCGAAACTACAAACAAGAAATAATGTGTATCAGATGATTAATCGTAAAAACTGAAAATTAAATGTAAATGGATATTCAAAAACTTATGAAAATTAGAAAGATTTAGAGGTAAATAGCAAGAGAAAGAAAAGAAAAAAAGGAGAAATGAATGTCGGAACCAGTGCGTTCTGTTGTTATTGCCAAACACAGACTGAAGCTACTATATGAAGACCAGTGCTGTATACGAGGCTTGCGGCTTAGCTAATGGAGGACATTTCAAATCTTGATAAAAACCAGGAGGAACGAGGAGAATGAGAGAGAAAATAGGAAAAAGAAAAGGGAAAGAGTAAAGAGGTTTACTCACAGTTTGACCAATCAGACGGTGCTTCCTCTAGGTTTTGCTCGCTGGAGGGGATGAAAGTTTCTTCAATCCGGCGAATAGGAGAAACTTGAAGAAGAAGCAGGAAGAGAATGGGGGATTAACACCCAACAAGGGTATGCTATGGGTATACCAACGCGAAACTGTAACTTCAGATGCTTCGGAGTGGTCGGCTTCGATCGAGAGGGGGGATATGTTTCTTCCGTGTATTGCTTCAGAGGGTTGATCGACCTCCTTCGGTTGAATGGGTAGAACCAGATAAAAACAGAAGAAGAGGGGAAATCAAGAAGAAGGAAAAGAATATGGTGGGGGGAAAAATGGGTCGAGCAGGAAAGCTGTGGAAGGGTGAAAGCGGATGTCGAGAAGACACCCTGCGTGCCCCTTTTAAGGATAGAGAAGAAGGATCTAGAGAATCGAGGTTGTTGGAGATGGGCGAAGGAGGAAGAGGGTGCGCGATGGAGGAACCGTTAGAGAGCGACAGATGAGAGAGCTTCTAAGAGAGAGAGAGAGAGAAGAGAGAAGAGAGAAAGGGAGGGTTTGAAAAAAAAAGGGAAGCTTGCGTGCGAAGCTTGTTTGCAAATTTTTTGATTTTCCAAAAAGAGGCTCCTTCAAAAAAAGATTTTTCATAAAATGGTTTTTCAAATGAGGTTTTTAGCAAAACAAGTTTCAAAAATGGTTTGAATTGCATATTTTCTGACTTTTTTGGATTTTTTGTTTTCTTTTGTCATTTTCTACATTTTTTGGTGTTTTTAAGATAAAACTCTAAAATTTACGAGAAAACAGAAGGATTTTCGAAATATTTTGTAAAATTTGAAAATATTTACAAAAGAAGGGTTTTTCGAGAGTTTTAACATTGTTCTTTGGAAAATCCTTCAGAAAATGGGTTAGAAATAAAAATTGGGTCTGGTTTCTAACAAATTTGAGAAATGAATGAAAATTTTATAAAAAATTGACCTGATTATTCAAAAGATGGACCCAGGGGCAACAAGGAAATTTTTTAGATTTTTGGGAAAATTTGGGGTGTTCACAGATGGTTAATTTCTAATGCATGTTGAATGCCTTGCTTACTGAAATTAAAATTCCTGTTGTTGATTAAGGTTCTTGTATGCTTAATAAATGTTACATGAATGCTTAAATTGGATTATGTAATTGTCATAATTGCATTCCTCTGAAAAATTGCATGAAATTATATCTCTGTTCTTTATGCTCACTTATTTTCATTAGAGGGATCTGTACGCAGAATTCTTCAGATTTCTGACCCCCTCTTTCTATGGTTTTTTGCAAAAATAGGAAATCAGTAAAGCGACTAGCATCTGGGAAAGTCACGGGTGTCATACTCTTGCTAGACAGATCATAAATGGATAGCGTGACTCTACTTTTATTTTCTTTTCATTTCATTTAGTTGTTATTGCACTCTAAATAGTTCATTTATGTAATTGTATCTAGACTTAATACTCATCATTTCAATAAAGGTTTGGTTTGGTATGAATGATAATTATAAGCTCTATTGTGGTTGGTTGTTTTATCCAATTGAGAGTAGAACTGTAAAGGCCTCGGGGTTCTGAGAAGGTTTTTGCAATGGTTAAAAAAAATCTGCATTTTCAAGAGGTATGAGTTGGGGTCGTTACAAGTTTGGTATCAAAGCCACCACAATATCTTACACTTTTATTATCTTTTTTGCATTAAGTTTTTTTTTTTTTAAATTTTTGTAAGTGAGCCCTATCCTGAAGTGTCAGCAAGTCATGCCTCGTACTCCAGAGCAGTCTCTTTCACTGGTAAGGTTATTCAATACTTTTAATTAAGCATTAAATCTTTGATGCTTGATTGTATTCATGAGTAATTCCCTTATGGTTTGCAATAAAATTTTTCGGTGTAATTGTATGAAAGATTTTTGATTGGGATCAACCCCAAGGGGGTAGGATCGGTGAGGGTCTACTTTTGTAAAAAATATGTGTGTTGTAGATGTCATATTTACGTAAAAGTGCTTCGTCCTCCACTGTTGATCCTGCAAACTGGCAGGAGCAGATGGACTTTATGATTAAAGCCATTCACACCCTGATCGAGACCATGATGGCTCAGGCAACACAGACAACAGAGGCAGTGCAGACGGCTTAGGCCATACAGGCGGCACAGGTTGCGTAGGCAGCTGCACAGGCAGCAACGCGTGATCCTCCTATTGAGGTCGTTCCAAATGCATATGTAGTTTCCTTCGAGAGGTTCCTGAAGTTGAATCTGCCGACTTTTTTAGGAAAGGCCGATCCAGAGGCAGCAAAGAGCTGGGTCGAGGAGATGGAGCAGGCGTTTGATGTCTTACCTGTCCCCGAGGATAGGAAGACACCATTTGACACATATCATCTGAAGGGTGATGCCAAGAAGCCGTGGGACACCCTGCGAAGGGTGAAGTTTGTCAACTGGGATGAGATTCTCTCAGAGATGTTAAAAAAAGAGTTTCTGGATGCATACTTTCCTTCTTACACGAAGGAACAGATGCAACAAAAGTTCCTTGATTTGACTTAGGGAACCATGAGTTTTGGTGGACTACGCTACTAGATTCTGAATCCTTGAGAGGTACTGCTTGAACCTCTTCAAGAATGAGAAGGCAAGGGTAATGAAGTTTGTGCGGGGACTGAAGGATTGATTGTGGACTCATGTGCTGGTGAGTCGGCCTACTACTCTGGCCAATGTGATCGAGTCAGCTACAGTTCTGACAGAGGACTGAGAGAGATCTAGAGGCGGATTTCAGAAGGGAGGTGGCAATGGAGCTGGTTCTTCGGGCAGAATGAGGAAGAACCCATCGGTGGGTGGAAAGGTGCAAGGCGGCAAGAAACAGCGGACCCATGATGGGCGACAACAGGCTCGACACTCGTAGTAGAGGTAGCAAGGAAAGGCCCCGCCAGTGTGTCGCAAGTGCGGCAAGAGCCATCAACTGGGATTTTGCCCTATGTTCAAGGGGGTCTATTTTCAGTGCCAACAACCTGGTCACATCGCTCCATTCTGTCTGAACAAGCCAGCGGCTCAGGGAGGACAACAGCAGTAACAAAGACCCTAGCAGCAACAAGGTCAGCACATGACCAATGGACGAGTCTATGTGGCTACGACAGCTACCAAGGGCGATCAACCTGACCTCATCGAAGGTATCTTCTTAGTCGCTGATCACTTTGCACGTGTGATGTTTGATTCAGGACCAACCCATAGTTTTATTTATGCTTTGTTTGCAAAATTGCTCGATTTGGTTCCTTCTAGCCTTGAAAAAGCTCTTGATGTGATGTCACCTATGGGTGTATCCTCTTCGTGCGGGAAGTATTTTTCTGCAGTTTACATTATGGTTGAGGGGAATGAATTTTCTGTCGACTTGGTCATACTAGATATGACATTTTATGATGTCATTCTGAGTATGGACTGGTTGTCCAAACATAATGCTACCCTCCAGTGTCAGGGCAAGAAAGTTATTTTGGGGCATCCCGATTTGTCCGTGTTGTCCTTCCTTTCGACCAGAACGACAAGCGAGGTGAAGATTGTTTTTGCATTAAAGATCTCCAAGTACCACAAGCAAGGTTGTATAGTGTTCTTGGCCAGTGTGTCCGCCCAGGATAGTCAAGTGACACCCTTGGAGCAGCTAGACATTGTTCGTGAGTTCTCGGATGTCTTTTTTGAGGATTTATTGGGTTTGCCACTGCATCGACAGATTGAGTTCTCGATCGAATTAGTGCTTGGTACGGTACTAGTTTCTTGAACTCCGTATCGCATGGTACCTGCTAAGTTGATAGAATTGAAGAAGCAATTACAGTTGCTTCTTGAACAAGGTTTTATTAGACCAAGTGTGTCTTGATGATGCATGAAATGCACATCATGTTAACAAGTTTTTCATGCATTTTGTAACAAGTTTAAGGTTTTAAACCCATGTTTAGATGTATTTTGATAGTAAGGGGTTATGGTTTGAATTTCAGAAAAATCGGAGTTAAAATCAGAAAGTTATGGCTATTTCAATGTTTGGGCACGGATTTCGAGGTGGATCGGATCCATATCCGACCCAATTAGGCTGTTTGGACCTTGGATCAACCTTTACGAAGTCTAAAATCCAACCCACACGCATATCCATATCCATTTCAAAAAGTTTTGCAGAAAACCCCCCAGAAAGTGGCACCTAGCAAAATAGTTTTTTTTAACCCTGTTTCTGAATTTTCAAAAAAGTATAAATAGACTTTTTAGAGGAACCCTAGGCGTCTTTGGCTTGGATTTGGCGCCCCCTGCAGTGCCTCTAGCTCCAGCACCTTCTTCCCCTCCATTCTCCCACGTTTTGGCCATTGAAGACCGGTTTATGCTTGGTTTCCAAGCATCTTTCGATCTCCCTTGTGATTTCTTTACGTTTCTTCCTTCTCCTTGCTGTTTGTTTCACCATTTTTATGTGTTTTTGCAGGTGTATCAGAGGTGGAGACTACTAACCTTGATCCGTAGTGCGAAACACACATCAAGGTGAGCCGGCCATACCTCCATCCGATTTTCTACGCCCTCCGATCGAGAATCGGCGCATATTTCATCTTCGGTGGATCTCCAACGTGTTGCAGCTGCAAAAGTGCTATTTTTGGTAAAGTTCCAGCATTTTCGAACCGTTTGGGACGTCAAGATCAAGCCACGGTCTGCTCTTCTTCATCCCCACGATCGTCGGATCACCCGAAAGGTAGGTCTTCTTCTTCCTTCTCTTCTAGCTAAAACCGAATTGTGTGTTGATTTTATTTTATTATTTTTCTGTGTGTTTCTTGTTTTTCTTTTTGTTTTCAACCTTAGAATAGATCTTGTGCATAGACGAGCACGTTAGATTAGGTTTATTTGATTGGTTAATTTATTTGCATCTCGTTTTTTTTTTATTCTTCACCCAACTCGTGAAAATCGGCTAGATCTTTATCTAGCCGATTCTTCAAGGGTGTCCATTGGGTTTGTGGGTCTGTTTTACTGAAAAATCAATCTAAAAAGGGTTCATTTTGATTCACCTTCGTTGTTGGTTTTGTGTTTCAATTGAAAAGAAAAAAAATCGGCTAGAATATTTCTAGCTGATTCTTGTGTTTTACAAAATTGTGTGTTTTGTTTTTATTTTTTTGGATGGTGTTTCTGTTCGTTCTGTGTGTGTTTTGTTGATTCCAGTACCATTCATTTTTTATTTAAGGTAAATTGGATTTCATAGGTGGTGTGTGAGAGTTTGTCCCAAAATCGGTGAATGAGATTTGGAATTTAGTAAAGTGTGTGTGAGTCCATTGTGAATGTTGTGTAAATTGTTTTTCATTTTTGTAGTTGGTCAGTTTGTAAGGTTGTGAGCTTCATGTTCATCATGTGTGAGTCTTTGCAAATTTAGTTTTGATATTTAATTATTTTCGGTAGTTTGTTTCCTTGCAAAAGAAAAAAAAAAGTAGAGTTTCTCTTCTTTGTGCATGTTTGATTGAATTGTCCAGCCGGCTGTAGAGTCGTACATAGTTTGTTATATCAGAATTTTATGTCATTTTGGTTTGTCATATGATGTTAGTTAGATCTTGTTTTTGAAAGAGGTTTAGTAGTTGTAATTTTTCATGTTTTATTCATTAGAATAGTCGTTTAGCTAAATTGTGGTGTTAGGTATCTTATGATTTTTAGCTTAGGTTATTGTTTGATGTTTATTTCAGTGATATGTTCATGATGCATAGTGTTGTTCATGTTTCATTTGTGTAATTAGGCGTTTTTGATTAGGTATTGCTTTAGTTTTTGCAAATTACTTGTCATTTAGGTTAATCATAATTTTTTTTTAGTTTAGTTCTTCTTCTTCTTCCCCAAGGAGGGGCGACAGCCATTAGAGCTCCAATTGAGCTCTAGGTCGATTTCCCAGAAGGTATTAATTACAATTAGGTAGGTTAGGAAGGTGTCTAGGTTCAATGTATTAGGTTTTATTGCCTTAGCCATTTTTTAAGAGTCATTTAAGTAAGTTTTGGAATTAGGGTAGCATTTAATTCTAGAAAATTGTGTTTTTATTTGAGTCTTTTCATTCCCTAGGTAGTTTTAAATGTCTTAGCCTAGAAAATAGCTCAATTAGGGTTGACGATTTTTTGAGAAGGAAAACAATTAAGGTAATTGGATTTGAAAAGTTTTTGGAAATAGTAGATTCTTCAAAAATCGTGTGGAGCATTCAAAGGAGCATTAAATTTTGAATGTGCATTAAAAAAAAAGGAGTTACTATTTGGCTTTGGAAAGTGTTTTGAAATTCAATTAAATTTCCAATTTAGGTTCCACGATTTCTAGAAAGAAATAAATGTCATTTACTTCAATATTGGAAAGCAACAATCGTGGGGTTTTCTAGGTTGGACTTTTCGTTTTTCCAAAGTGAGCTTAAATATATTTAAGGAGTGTAACTCTCTAATTAATTGGGGCGATTTTTGATAATCCAATCATTCCAAAATTCGAGCATTGACAATTATTACCTTATTTTTCCAACCTTCTACATTAAATTCGTTTAGTTTTGAATTAATGTTAGGTTAATTAGTAGGTTACTAATTTAGTTGACCTAATTAGTTGAGTCAAACCTAACCTAACCTAACCTAGTCAAAACCAGAACCTAGTTGAGTCAAACGAACCCAGTTAGATAAGTCAAACCTAGACCGAGTCCAATCTAGTCTAAGTCAAACCTAACCCAAACTTAGGTCAACCGAGTCTACCTCACCTAACCTAACATAGTCAATTCCCATGACTAAGCATAGGAGTCATGTACCTAACCCAAACCGAGCCCACCTAAGCCAACCCGAACCTAGTTAAGTCAAGACCGAGCCTAGTTGAGTCAACCAAGTAAACCTAACCCTAACCCTATCCTAAACCCGCAGCCTTTGTTCTTTAGTGGATTAATTTCATTTAAGTGTAATTTATTTTGATTTTAGACTAACTAGTTTAGTTATTTGATTTAGTTATAGTGTAGAAGTGTGTGTGCATAAATTGTACTTGTTTTATGTGTGTGAGTTGTGCATTGTGATTATTTTACTCATAGTTAGTTAGTATTTAACATAGTTAATTAGGATTGCATTTCATTGAGTAGTTTAGTTGCATTTGCATCATTATTTTAGCGTAGTGTTAGTCATAAATTGCAACTTACGATTATTCTTTAATTCATGTAGTAGAAGTGCATTCAATAGCAGCATATACACTGTCAAGTACTCTCATTTAGATTGCATTACGGTTATTTTGCATTCTTAGTGTTCTAAATAGACCTATTTAGTGAATAGTGCACTCAAAGAAAAACCTGATTTTTGCCCCATCGCACTGTCGTCATTTTATGTGCAAAAATTATGAGTTTTTAGAAAGTTTTTGTTGTATTCACTTTATCAGCGTGTTAGCTCACTGCAGACCAAATTTCATCTCGATCCGAGTTGGTTTGGTCTGATTTTTAAGTGTTTTGTGAAAACCGCTTTTTCTGGTTTTTAAATTTCGGGACTTTCGATATCCTAATTTTTCCCGGTTTTGAAACGCTTATATCTGGAGTTCCAGATATCGTTTTTCCATTCTGTAAAAACTGTCATATTATTTAATCTGTTAGTTACAGAACAGAATAAATTTCGGAAAAATCGGACCTCGTTTGCTTTGTCAAACAGTGGTTTTTCGATAACCTGTCAGAAATCTATTTTACACTAGTTAGGGGCATTTTTGTAATTTCCTTAGTTTCAGCATTTTAGGACTGTTTTCAGTATTTTCTGCATTGTAGAATCTGCATAAGCATTATTAGAATTAGTTTAGCTAATTTTAGAATTAGTTTAGTATTTTATTTAATTATTGTTTGATAATTAGAACTTGTTTTATTAAGTTCGTAAAATTAGACTTAGTTTCATTTATAGTTTGCATTCTTAGAATAAAATACTAACTTTGCATTTTCCTTCATTTTAGGTTGAAAAGCATTTTCATTTTTCCAGGGTTCCTTGTCCAAGTGCAAATATCGTCTAAGTGGTGAAAAGACCAAAATACCCCTAATGTGCAACTGAAGACTGGATTGCTACTTCAAGTTTTTCTTTAATTGTAATTTGTTTAGTTGTGTAATTTTAGATTGACATTTGTAATTAATAAATTAAATTCTAAAGAAATATTCTGATTAATTCCTGTTCCCTGAGAATTCGACCCGTACTTACCACTTTGTGGAAAGTCGGTTTTTATACTTTTGGTTGACGATTTTCCAAAGTTTTATTGAAAATTATTGTTTTAAAAATATCATCTTCAAAATATCAACCAAATTTTGGTGCCGTTTCTGGGGAACGGCGAATTAATTACTTTATTTCTTAGAGTTTGATTTATTAATTTGTTTTAGTTAGTAGGATTAGTAAGTGAATATAGGATTAACATAGTTAGTAAATATAGGATTCACGTACTGTTCTTTCTAGGATTCACTTAATTTTTCATTCTGCAAGGAGCGATTAGACAGGTGGGTTTTAGAAAAACTTAGTTTGTGATTTCCTGTATTTATTTTTTTTTCAGTATTTTAGAATAGTTTACTTTGTTATTTATTTATTTAGTTATATAATTCTGACATAGATAGATAGCATATTTGTTTCTTAGTTACTGTATTTGTTTTATTTACATTTTAGTACCTGTGTTAGTTTAGATCGTTTGCTTACATCTGGTCTTAGTACCAGTGTATGCAGGGTCGACGAGGTCTAGGAACACCATTACATCCATTTGTTGACAACCCAGAGAGAATTTTACATTCTCATCGAAGTTCGACAACAATGGCTGACATGGATCCTCCACCTCCACCCCCAGTTCATCCACGTCCTCTGCGGGAATACTTCATTCCCACATATTATGTTCAGGCATCCTGCATTCGGAGACCCGATGTAGGAGCGTCGTATTATGAGATTAAGGCCAACATTATTCAGATGCTCCCATCTTTTTATGGCCTTAGTCATGAGGATCCCTACCGACATTTAGATGAATTCCTTGAAATCTGTTGTACGATAAATATACAGAATTTCGATGATGACGCTTTGAGGTTGACTCTATTCCCTTTCTCATTGATGGACATAGCCAAGTATTGGCTAAAGTCCTTAGATTCTGTAGAAATAGAGTCATGGGATCAGTTACAATAGGAGTTTCTTCGGAAATACTTTCCCATTGGTCGTACGAACCAATATCGTCGAGCCATCACTAGTTTTGCAGAACTAGATGGTGAGCACTTCCATGAGATCTGGGAGAGAATGAAGGATCTCCTCAGGAAATGTCCCCATCATCAGGTGCCGAGATGGCAACTGGTGCAGAGCTTCTACGATGGATTGTCTGACAGGTTTCATCAGATGGTCGACTCTTCATGTGGGGGAACATTTATGCTGAAGAGCGAAGACGAAGCATGGAGGTTAATTGATACATTGGCTGAGAATTCCCTCCACCATGCTTCGAGCTCTCATTCAGATAGAGCCACACCCAGCATTCAGAAGAAAGCTGGTGTTCTTGAGATTGGTCCATCTACTGCACTACAGTGCAAGGTAGACATGATTGATCAAAAGCTGGACCAGCTTCTCTCAGGACCATCCACTACACAGCAGGTGTGTACTCTTTGTGCCAGTCCAACACACGATATCACTGAGTGCCCTTCGGCAGCTCAGTATCCTGAATTTGTTCAAGAACAAGTTCAGGTAGCTCAGAGTTACGTCAGACCGCCGAACAACCCATTCTCATCTACATATAATCCGGGTTGGCGTAACCATCCCAATTTTTCATGGAAGAATCCACAGTCTTCCATGCAGATGCCTACTTCCTCTCAGCCAGCTCGGCCGCCATTTTTTCTCAGACATTCCAGCGGCCGAGTTATTCTCAGTCTTCTACTTCATTTCCTCCCCTGATTCAGCAGGAGTCTGCCCCGCAGACATCTTTTGAGGAGAGACTTCTCCAGGCATTCCAAGAGGTGAAAACCTCTAATCAGAACGCTTTTGAGAAGTGTAGCCAGATTTTGAGCTCGCATACGCAGTCCATTGCGAAGTTAGAGTCGCAAATGGGACAATTAGCAGAGACTATCAGTAGGAGACCCGAGGGTACATTGCCGAGCCAGGCTGTCATGAACCCGAAGGGCAAGGACCAGATGACTGGAGGCCTGTTCCATGCTGAGTCACAGCAACAGGCCAAATCTGTTATGGCCCTGAGGAGTGGACGTGAGTATCACGTCCAGAGCAGAGAGAGAGATAGTAGAGAGAAGATAGAGGAGCCAGCGACCATTGTTTCACCTTCGTCAGCTCAGCCATCATCACCAGCCCCACCATCATCTTCAGTACCATCATCATCATCATCAACCTCAGTACAGAAGAAGGATAGGAGTGAACCTTCTCACAAAGAGAAGGAACCACCCGAGTATATTCCCCCACCACCCTATCCTAAAGCATTAGTCTCCCGGATTGAGAGGGAAGCAAGGTGCGAAGATCCAGGACATGCTTGACATATTCAAGCATGTGCAGATCAACTTACCTTTGCTTGATGCGATTCAACAGGTGCCAGCATATGCCAAATTCCTGAAGGAGCTATGTACGCAGAAGCGGAAATCTTGAGAGAGAGTTTCTAACAGGGTCCATCTTACTGAGCAGGTGAGTTCAGTACTTCAGCATCAGACACCACCAAAGCTCAAGGACCCTGGAGCCCCGATTATTGCCTGTACTATAGGGAACATCCGGATAGAACATGCATTGCTCGATCTTGGAGCAAGCGTGAACATTCTGCCCGGGTATTTCTTTGATTCTTTCGGGCTAGGAGAGATGAGATCGACTCCTATTACACTTCAGCTGGCAGATCGTTCTGTCAAGGTACCGAGAGGTGTCTTGGAGGACGTGCTAGTTAAGGTGGATGACTTTTATTTTCCAGTCGATTTCATTATTCTGGATATGGAAGGAGTGGATAGCCAGCACCAGACTCCGATCATTTTAGGCAGACCATTCTTGGCGACTGCCAATGCATGCATCAATTGTAGGACTAGAGCCATGGATCTCTCATTTGGCAATAGGAAAGTCAAGCTGAATATTTTCAATGTCGCGATGGGACCAGCAGGAGACGTGGACTGCTTTCATGTAGATATTGCACATGAGCTAGTGGAAGAGCAACCCGAGTTGTATATTACTAAGGATTCTTTAGATTTGTACCATGTAGAGAAGAATAATTGTATAGATAGTGTAGATGTGTCTAGAGTGGCATCTGAAAGACCACCTTGGGGAGTTGTCAGTGAGCCTCTTCCTCCACTTGCGGAGACCCCCACCAAATCCTCGATCTAGTCACCTCCGAAACGCGAGTTGAAACCCTTACCGGATTCACTCAAGTATGCTTATCTCGGAGATGATAAGACTCTGCCTGTGATCATCTCATCCCTGCTCACTGAGGAGCAGGAGCAGCGATTGTTGACTATTCTTCGAGAGCACAAGGCAACAATTGGTTGGGGAGTTGCTGATCTGAAGGGGATTGATCCTTCATTCTGTATGCATAGAATCCATTATGATGAGGAAGTCAATCCAGTTAGGGATATGCAGAGAAGGCTAAATCCCAACATGAAGGAAGTGGTGAAGAACGAGGTGGTGAAGTGGTTGGATGCCAGAATCATTTACCCTATTTCTGATAGCCAGTGGGTCAGTCCGATTCAGGTTGTGCCGAAAAAGTCAGGACTCACTGTGGTCGAGAACGAGAAGGGTGAGAGAATTCCGATGAGAACCACCACAGGATAGCGAGTCTGTATCGATTATAGGAAGTTGAATGTGGCAACTAAGAAAGATCATTTCCCATTGTCATTCATTGATCAGATCTTAGAAAGACTCGCAGGGCAGAGCTACTACTGTTTTCTAAATGGATATTCAGGATACAATCAGGTAGTTGTCCATCCTGACGATCAGGAGAAGACTACATTTACATGTCCTTATGGTACCTTCTCGTTTAGACGTATGCCGTTTGGGCTCTGCAATGCCCCGACCACTTTTCAGAGGTCTATGCTTGCTATCTTCTCAGACATGATAGATAATGTGATGGAAGTTTTTATGGACGATTTTTCAGTTTATGGCTCTTCTTTTGAAGATTGCCTCCAAAAACTTACTCGAGTACTGAGTAGGTGTGTGGAGACAAATCTTGTCCTGAGTTGGGAAAAGAGCCATTTTATGGTCCAGGAGGGGATTGTGCTGAGACACATTGTGTCCAAGCGTGGCATTGAGGTTGACAGAGCGAAGGTGGAATCCATTTCCCGTTTGACTCCACCCACCTCTGTGAGGCAGATTTGGTCATTTTTAGGGCATGCGGGATTTTATAGGCGGTTCATAAAAGATTTCAGTAAAATCTCTCGACCGCGATGTACTTTATTGGAGAAAGACCAGCCCTTTGTTTTTAGCGAGGATTATATGAAGGTCTTTGAGATTCTCAAAGAGGCCTTGATTACTGCACCCATTTTGAGACCTACGGATTGGACTCTCCCATTTGAGATTATATACGATGCATCTGATTATGCTATGGGGGCTATTTTAGGACAACGCATTGATAGGAAGCCCTATGTGATATACTATGCAAGTAGAACTTTGTCTGATGCTCAGATGAATTATACTACGACAGAGAAGGAGCTACTTGCGGTAGTTTTTGCATTGGACAAGTTTAGGTCCTATTTACTTGGTTCGAAGGTGGTTGTCTATTCTGACCATGCTGCATTAAAATACCTGTTGAATAAGAAAGACACCAAACCGAGATTGATTCGTTGGGTTCTATTATTACAGGAGTTTGATCTCGAGATTCGAGATAAGAAGGGAAGCAAAAATGTAGTAGCATACCATCTTTCTAGACTGATCGTAGAGACCACGCAGGATCAGAGGCCGATCAGTGATTATTTCCCCGACAGGCAGATCATGACAGTTAGGACATTGCAGTTACCCTGGTTTGCAGATATTGTGAACTATCTAGTTTCGAGGCAGATACCTGAGCATTGGAACAAGAATGAGCGTGAGAGATTCCTATCTCAGGTGAGGCACTATTATTGGGATGAACCAGAATTGTTCGGATACTGTGCAGATCAGATCATTAGGAGACGTGTTCCGGAGGAGGAGTACCAGTTCATTCTTAATTTTCCCCATACATTAGCCCGTGGAGGGCATTTTAGTAGTAGGAAGACGGCTGCAAAGGTTTTGCAGTCGGGATTTTATTGGCCTACACTCCACAGGGATGCTCATGAGTTCTGTAGGTGTTGTATTCGATGTCAGCAGATTGGGAACATGTCCAAGAGGGACATGATGCCCTTGCTTCTGATTTTGATAGTCGAGATTTTTGATGTTTGGGGCATTGATTTCATGGGACCATTTCCACCTTCATTAAGAAATTTATATATTCTGGTGGCAGTTGATTATGTGTCCAAGTGGGTGGAGGTTGTGGCAACCAAGACCAACGATCATAGAGTAGTGCTTAAGTTCATTAAGCACAACATTTTCAGTCGTTTTGGTGTGCCACGTGCGATGATTAGCGATGGTGGCAAGCATTTTAGGAATGTACAGATAGCTTCTCTGCTGAGAAGATATTCTGTCAATCATAGATTCACCACTCCATATCATCCGCAGACTAGTGGACAGGTTGAAGTGTCCAATAGGGAGATTAAGCAAATTTTAGAAAAAACAGTTCGCCCAGACCGCAAGGATTGGTCCCAGTGCCTAGATGATGCGCTTTGGGCATATAGAACTGCATTTAAGACTCCCATTGGCATGTCCCCGTATCGTCTTGTATTCGGGAAAGCATGCCATCTTCCTGTCGAGTTAGAGCATTGAGCGTATTGGGCTATCAAGAAATTGAATTTTGACCTCACCCAGGCTGGCAAAGAGAGAGCACTGCAGCTCTCAGAATTAGAGGAACTCAGGAATGATGCGTATGAGAATGCCAAATTATACAAAGCTCGCACGCAAGCGTTTCATGATAAACATATTGTCAGGAAAGTGTTTGAACCAGATCAGAAAGTGTGGTTATACAATTCTCGTTTGCATTTATTCCCAGGGAAGTTGAGATCGAGATGGACATGTCCTTACATTGTGAAAGAAGTATTTCCCCATGGAGCAGTGACATTATTCGATCCTATGACCCAAGGTACATTCAAGGTGAATGGGCAAAGATTGAAGCCCTTTATTTCAGATTCCTTGTAGGATGGTGAGTGTGAGATAGTGCATCTCACGAAGGTATGAGGATTCAACCAGAGGGATGTATCATATGTACACTAATTTATTTTTCATTTCAGTATTTTCCTTTATTCAGTATTTCATTCCATATGTGTTAACATTTGTTTTAATATATGCAGGATGAATCTAACACTTAGTATATCAAGTTACCAGATACAGAGCAGAGCTTTCAAAGAAGTAAAATATCAGATGAAATTCAACTTCATAAGCTCATAGCAGATCAGGTTGTATCTATCCTTTCTCCCATTTTCTTTTTATTATATTTTAGTGTGCATTTGCATTGCATTTTTACTTATTTTGTATGCCACTAAGGATAGTGTCATTCAAGCATGGGGGGGGGGTTTAGATGCACACAAAAATTTCAATTTTTTTTTTATGACTGGTAATTAAAGTAGGCATTTGAGAACAAGTTGTAGCATATATGATTGTTTTTGGCATAATCTAACAGTTTAAAAATTTTTTAAGCCCCATAATTTTTTTTTTCTCTGAACTAATTCGAATAGAGTAGTTAGTTATGAGAAAATTCAAAGAAAAGATAGTATTTGATTGTTAGAAAATTTTGAATCACTTCTGTATAAGTATGCACAGTATGTTTTGTGAAAGAAATAAGCAATGGAAAGATGTTTTTGAAAAATGAGTTTAAAAGAATAGAGCTACGTTTAGTTGTTGATGTCTTCATGAATCCTAGTAGTGGAAATCAGACACGAGATGAAGTGTTTGAGTCTCTTAACGAAAAGGATAACAAAGGAAATCATCCTCTTATCTAGTTGATATCTGTGGCCTTTGTAGTTCGAGTAAGTAGAATCTGAAGGGTGTTTTACACCTGGTGCCCCAAAGCCAGCTGGTTTGGGAGCCACCGGTTCGAAAGCTTGTTACATGGACTGCATAGAAAGCCTAAGAGATAGAGACATTGCACATGACGAGAGGAAGACTATACGTAAACTATTAGAATAGAAGGTCTAGTGACTCGAGCAATTAAGTCTGAGGGATACTTTGTATCTAGTGCCCTAAGGCCGACCGGCTTGGGAGTCACTGACCCAAAGCTTGCTACACGGGTCACGAAAACTGACTATTCGAAAAAGTGCTCATGTGAGAAGAATGCTCAAGAGAACAAAGTTGAAAAAAAAAGGGTGAAAATGAAAGAAAAAGAATGTACTGAATGAGAAAATTTTCATTGCTTAGGCATATATGTGTATTACTGTGCAGAAAATATACAAGTGAGAATAAATGAGTAAAACATGAGAATACTTGACTTTCTGAGAAAAATCATAAAATAGCTACAATATTAGAAAAGTGAAGGAAAAAAAATTTTTATTGTGGTGGCATGAGATTTTTAAACTTGTTTTGAGAATGTCAATTACATGAAATATTTGTTCCAACTCCATTCTTAAGAGCCTAATATTTTTGAAAAATCATCCTCGCATTTCATTGATGTTTGTGGGTAGCATCTCTGCAAACCCTCACGAGACCTTACTCGTCCACTGGTGTAAAACAAGGGTTTAAACGGCTTGTTGCATACGCTAAATGCAACCGTGATTCCTACGAAAGTGAGCTAGTTTTTATGCATTCATATTTAGCATTTCTGTCTCTGTTGCACAGCATAATTAGGGTTTGTTAAGGGACTAACAAACATTCAAGCATGGAGGTATTTGATGATGCATGAAATGCACATCATGTTAACAAGTTTTTCATGCATTTTGTAACAAGTTTAAGGTTTTAAACCCATGTTTAGATGTATTTTGATAGTAAGGGGTTATGGTTTGAATTTCAGAAAAATCAGAGTTAAAATGAGAGAGTTATGGCTATTTCAGTGTTTGGGCACAGATTTCGAGGTGGATCGAATCCATATCCTATCCAATTAGGCTGTTTGGACCTTAGATCAACCTTTAGCAAGTCTAAAATCCAACCCACACGCATATCCATATCCATTTCAAAAAGTTTTGCAGAAACCCCCCAGAAAGTGGCGCCTAGCAAAATAGTTTTTTTTAAACCTGTTTCTGAATTTTCAAAAAAGTATAAATAGACTTTTTAGAGGAACCCTAGGCGTCTTTGGCTTGGATTTGACGCCCCCTGCAGTGCCTCTAGCTCCAGCACCTTCTTCCCCTCCATTCTCCCACGTTTTGGCCATTGAAGACCGGTTTATGCTTGGTTTCCAAGCATCTTTCGATCTCCCTTGTGATTTCTTTACGTTTCTTCCTTCTCCTTGCTGTTTGTTTCACCATTTTTCTGTGTTTTTGCAGGTGTAGCAGAGGTGGAGACTACTAACCTTGATCCGTAGTGCGAAACACACATCAAGGTGAGCCGGCCTTACCTCCATCCGATTTTCTACGCCCTTCGATCGAGAATCGACGCATATTCCATCTTCGGTGGATCTCCAACGTGTTGCAGCTGCAAAAGTGCTGTTTTGGGTGAAGTTCCCGCATTCTCGAACCATTTGGGACGTCAAGATCAAGCCACGGTCCGCTCTTCTTCATCCCCACGATCGTCGGATCGCCCGAGAGGTAGGTCTTCTTCTTCCTTCTTTTCTAGCTAAAACCGAATTGTGTGTTGATTTTATTTTATTATTTTTCTGTGTGTTTCTTGTTTTTCTTTTTGTTTTCAACCTTAGAATAGATCTCGTGCATAGACCAACACGTTAGATTAGGTTTATTTGATTGGTTAATTTGTTTGCATCTCATTTTTTTTTATTCTTCACCCAACTCGTGAAAATCGGCTAGATCTTTATCTAGCCGATTCTTCAAGGGTGCCCATTGGGTTTGTGGGTCTGTTCTACTGAAAAATCAATCTAAAAAGGGTTCATTTTGATTCACCTTCGTTGTTGGTTTTGTGTTTCAATTGAAAAGAAAAAAAATCGGCTAGAATATTTCTAGCCGATTCTTGTGTTTTACAAAATTGCGTGTTTTGTTTTTATTTTTTTGGATGGTGTTGCTGTTCGTTCTGTGTTTGTTTTGTTGATTCCAGTACCATTCATTTTTTATTTAAGGTAAATTGGATTTCATAGGTGGTGTGTGAGAGTTTATCCCAAAATCGGTGAATGAGATTTGGAATTTAGTAAAGTGTGTGTGAGTCCATTGTGAATGTCGTGTAAATTGTTTTTCGTTTTTGTAGTTGGTCAGTTTGTAAGGTTGTGAGCTTCATGTTCATCATGTGTGAGTCTTTGCAAATTTAGTTTTGATATTTAATTGTTTTCGGTAGTTTGTTTCCTTGCAAAAGAAAAAAAGAAGAAGTAGAATTTCTCTTCTTTGTGCATGTTTGATTGAATTGTCCAGCCGGCTGTAGAGTCGTACATAGTTTGTTATATCATAATTTTATGTCATTTTGGTTTGTCATATGATGTTAGTTAGATCTTGTTTTTGAAAGAGGTTTAGTAGTTGTAATTTTTCATGTTTTATTCATTAGAATAGTCGTTTAGCTAAATTGTGGTGTTAGGTATCTTATGATTTTTAGCGTAGGTCATTGTTTGATCTTTATTTCAGTGATATGTTCATGATGCATAGTGTTGTTCATGTTTCATTTGTGTAATTAGGCGTTTTTTATTAGGTATTGCTTTAGTTTTCGCAAATTACTTGTCATTTAGGTTAATCATAAATTTTTTTTTAGTTTAGTTCTTCTTCTTCTTCCCCAAGGAGGGGCGGCAGCCATTAGAGCTCCAATTGACTCTAGGTCGATTTCCCAGAAGGTATTAATTGCAATTAGTTAGGTTAGGAAGGTGTCTAGGTTCAATGTATTAGGTTTTACCATTTTTTAGGAGTCTTTTAAGTAAGTTTTGGAATTAGGGTAGCATTTAATTCTAGAAAATCGTGTTTCTATTTGAGTCTTTTCATTCCCTAGGTAGTTTTAAATGTCTTAGCCTAGAAAATAGCTCAATTAGGGTTGACGATTTTTTGAGAAGGAAAGCAATTAAGGTAATTGGATTTGAAAAGTTTTTGGAAATAGTAGATTCTTCAAAAATCATGTGGAGCATTCAAAGGAGCATTAAATTTTGAATGTGCATTAAAAAAAAAGGAGTTACTATTTGGCTTTGGAAAGTGTTTTGAAATTCAATTAAATTTCCAATTTAGGTTCCACAATTTCTAGAAAGAAATAAATGTCATTTACTTCAATATTGGAAAGCAACAATCGTGGGGTTTTCTAGGTTGGACTTTTCGTTTTTCCAAAGTGAGCTTAAATATATTTAAGGAGTGTAACTCCCTAATTAATTGGGGCAATTTTTGATAATCCAATCATTCCAAAATTCGAGCATTGACAATTATTACCTTATTTTTCCAACCTTCTACATTAAATTCCTTTAGTTTTGAATTAATGTTAGGTTAATTAGTAGGTTACTAATTTAGTTGATCTAATTAGTTGAGTCAAACCTAACCTAACCTAACTTAGTCAAAACCAGAACCTAGTTGAGTCAAACAAACCTAGTTAGATAAGTCAAACCTAGACCGAGTCCAATCTAGTCTAAGTCAAACCTAACCCAAACTTAGGTCAACCGAGTCTACCTCACCTAACCTAACATAGTCAATTCCCTTGACTAAGCATAGGAGTCGTGTACCTAACCCAAACCGAGCCCACCTAAGCCAACCCGAACCTAGTTAAGTCAAGACCGAGCCTAGTTGAGTCAACCGAGTAAACCTAACCCTAACCCTATCATAAACCCACAACCTTTGTTCTTTAGTGGATTAATTTCATTTAAGTGTAATTTATTTTGATTTTAGGCTAACTAGTTTAGTTATTTGATTTAGTTATAGTGTAGAAGTGTGTGTGCGTAAATTGTACTTGTTTTATGTGTGTGAGTTGTGCATTGTGATTATTTTACTCGTAGTTAGTTAGTATTTAACATATTTAATTAGGATTGCATTTCATTGAGTAGCTTAGTTGCATTTGCATCATTATTTTAGCGTAGTGTTAGTCATAAATTGCAACTTACGATTATTCTTTAATTCATGTAGTAATAGTGCATTCAATAGCAGCATATACACTGTCAAGTACTCTCATTTAGACTGCATTACGGTTATTTTGCATTCTTAGTGTTCTAAATAGACCTATTTAGTGAATAGTGCACTCAAAGAAAACCCTGATTTTTGCCCCATCGCACTGTCGTCATTTTATGTGCAAAAATTCTGAGTTTTTAGAAAGTTTTTGTTGTATTCACTTCATCAGCGTGTTATCTCACTGCATACCAAATTTCAGCTTGATCCAAGTTGGTTTGGTCTAATTTTTAAGCGTTTTGTGAAAACCGCTTTTTCTGGTTTTTAAATTTCGGGACTTTCGATATCCTGATTTTTCCCGATTTTGAAACGCTTATATCTGGAGTTCCAGATATCGTTTTTCCATTCTGTAAAAACTGTCATATTATTTAATCTGTTAGTTACAGAACAGAATAAATTTCGGAAAAATCGGACCTCGTTTGCTTTGTCAAACAGTGGTTTTTCGATAACCTGTCAGAAATCTATTTTACACTAGTTAGGGGCATTTTTGTAATTTCCTTAGTTTCGGCATTTTAGGACTGTTTTCAGTATTTTTTGCATTGTAGAATCTGCATAAGCATCATACAGCATTATTAGAATTGGTTTAGCTAATTTTAGAATTAGTTTAGTATTTTATTTAATTATTGTCTGATAATTAGAACTTGTTTTATTAATTTCGTAAAATTAGACTTAGTTTCATTTATAGTTTTCATTCTTAGAATAAAATACTAACTTTGCATTTTCCTTCATTTTAGGTTGAAAAGCATCTTCATTTTTCCAAGGTTCCTTGTCCAAGTGCAAATATCGTCTAAGTGGTGAAAAGGCCAAAATACCCCTGACATGCAACTGAAGACTGGATTGCTATTTCAAGTTTTTCTTTAATTGTAATTTGTTTAGTTGTGTAATTTTAGATTGACATTAGTAATTAATAAATTAAATTCTAAAGAAATATTCTGATTAATTCCTGTTCCCTGAGGATTCGACCTGTACTTACCACTTTGTGGAAAGTCAGTTTTTATACTTTTGGTTGACGATTTTCCAAAGTTTTATTGAAAATTTTTGTTTTAAAAATATCATCTTCAAAATATCAACCATGTCTCCCTGAGGTGCACTGGTCCTCTTTGTTAAGAAGAAGGATGGTTTAATGTGATTTTGTATCAACTATCGTATGCTTAACCAAGTGACGGTGAAAAACAAGTACCCATTACCAAGGATGGATGATTTGTTCGATCAGTTGAGAAAGGCAAGGGTGTTCTCGAAGATCAACCTTCGTTTTGGGTACCATCAGTTGAGAATCAATACGGAGGATATTCCGAAGACAACGTTCAGGTCTAGATATGGCATTATGAGTTTTTGGTGATGTCCTTTGGACTCACCAATGCCCCTGCAACATTTATGGACATGATGAATCGGGTTTTTTGTTTATGGTTGGATTCGTTCATCATCGTGTTCATCGATGACATTCTCATTTACTCGGAGAGTGTGGAAGAACACTGAGAGCATCTGTGAATCATATTACAAACACTAAGAGAACATCAACTCTATGCTAAGTTCTCAAAGTACGAGTTCTGGATTGATATGGTTATGTTTCCCGGCCATGTGGTATCCGAGAGGGGTGTGGAGGTTGATCCAGCCAAGGTAGAGGTTGTTTTATCATGGGAGCAGCCAAAGACGATGACTGTTATCAGAAGTTTCTTGGGATTGGTGGGCTACTACCGTCGATTTATTTAAGACTTCTCACGTATAGCTGCTCCTATGACTCGACTATTGCACAAAAGAGTAAAGTTTGAGTGGTCACCTTGATGTGAGGACAATTTTCAAGAGCTGAAGAAAAGGTTGACCACAACACCCATCTTGACATTGCCTTCTAGAACGGGTGGTTTCGTCATGTGCAGTGATGCTTCGGGGACCGAACTAGGCTGCGTCCTTATGTAGCACGAAAAGTTCATAGCATATGCTTCTCGACAGCTAAAGATGCACGAGAAGAATTATCCCATGCATGATCTGGAATTGGCAGCAATGGTCTTCACATTGAAGATTTGGTGCCACTACCTTTATGGGGAGCAATTTGAGGTTATCTTCGATCACAAGAGCCTCAAGTATATATTTACTCAGCGGGATTTGAATTTGAGGCAGCATAGGTGGTTAGAGTTCTTGAAGGACTACGATTTCTCTATCGCTTACCATCCTGGTAAGGTAAATATAGTGGCATATGCGCTTAGTAGAAAGGCGTCAATCATAATAGCTAGCATGATTGGACACAATTGGGATCTGGTCGAGGAGTTTGTCAGATGGCAGACGTTTGTGGATGACTTCAGAGGCATCCTTTGTGCGGGAATGCATGCAAGACCAGAGATCATAGATTGGATCAAGGAGCTTTTGTCAGCCGATCCAGATTTTGAGAAGTTATGTGAGAGTGCCCAAAAGCCAGAGGCACAGTTTCACCAAGAGGAGGATGGAACCATCATGTTCAAAGATAGATGGTGGGTTCTAAAAGCATTGCGGGAGGAACTGGTGAGTGAAGCTCACAGGTCTAGATATTTCGTTCACCCTAGTTCCACCAAGATGTTTAAAGATCTTCAGAGGACTTACTGGTGGAATGGGATGAAGCAGGACATCACAGAGTTCGTGTCCCAGTGTCTCACTTGTTAGTAGGTGAAGATGAAACACCAGAGACCTGGTGGACTTCTGCAGCCACTCGAGATTCCATAGTGGAAGTGGGATAACATCTCGATGGATTTCATAGTAGGGTTACCTAAGACCGGACGACAGTGAGATGCCATTTGGGTAATAGTGGATCGTTTGACAAAGAGTGCTCATTTTCTCCTGATTAGAATCAGTCAGAGTTTGAAGAGTTTGGTCGATCTCTATGTGGATAAGATAGTTAGACTTCACAAGGTGCCGCTATCGATAGTGTCAGATCGAGATCCACATTTCACATCTCAATTCTGGCGCCAGCTTCAGAAGGCTTTAGGCACTACGTTGAAGTTTAGTACTGCGTTTCACCCACAGACGGATGGGCAATCAGAGCGTACGATCCAGACGCTCGAGGATATGTTGAGAGTGTGTGCTTTAGATTGGGCAGGCGATTGGGACAAACATCTGAAGCTTATAGAGTTTTCGTACAATAATAGTTTTCATGCTAGTATTGGCATGACCCCATATGAAGCTTTATACGACCGACCATGTAGATCCCCTGTGTGTTGGGATGAGGTTAAAGTGAGAGCAGTGGAGTCTTCAGAGATCATCCAGCATTATAAGGATCAGGTGCATTTAATCCGGTAGCGATTGATTGCAGTGCAGAGTAGACAAAAGAGCTATGCCGATCAGTGACGCAGGGAGCTTAGTTTTGAGGTAGGCAATCACGTGTTTGTTTGAATCTCGCCTACGAAGAGTGCCTTCCAGTTTGGAAAGAAGGAGAAGCTGAGTCCTCAGTATGTTAGACCCGTCGAGGTTCTTGGATGTGTTGGAGAAACTGCTTACCGAGTAGCACTCCCTCAGTTTTCGCAGATTCACGATGTGTTCTATGTATTGATGTTGAGAAAGTATGAACCTGACCCCTTACATGTGATTCACTATGAGGTGATCGAGGTACAACCTGACTTGACTACGGAGGAAAGGCCAGTGGAGATTGTAGATCGTCAAGAAAAGATACTTCAAAATAGGATGATTTCGTTCGTGAAAGTGCATTGGCAGCATCACATGTTGGATGACTGCACTTGGGAACCTGAGGCGGATATGCGTCAACACTACCTATACTTATTTGGTATATTCTAATTTCGAGGACGAAATTCTTTCTAGGGGGAAAGGATGTAAAAAATCATGATTTTTTGCTATTATTTTTGTTTATAAAATAAAATATTTTGAAATATGCAAATTGGGCCTGAGATCAACATTTCAAATCTAGGACCCATAAAGGGGCATTTATATATAATTAATATCATCTATGTTTAGATGTATTAAAAATAATAATAATATTAATAATAAATATTTAAAATAAAAATATAAATTTAACACAAGGATCCACAGTTGGATCCAACTTGTAGATCCATATTGAATGGGTAAGACATGGACCCAACTCGGAGTTGGTTTTCGGGTCCCGGGTCTAGACCTGGGCCGCGTCCTGTGTAAAAAAAAAACTTAAATAAAAAGTGCAGGGGTCTGCTCAATAAAAAGGAAAAGGGAGGGAAGGCTGTTGTTAGGGTTCTGAAGGAACCCTAACATGATGGAATAAAGGGGAGGGGCTTGGAGCGCAACCACCAGGAGGAAGGTTGTCTCCTACCTTTTTGGGCTTTCCCCTTCAAAAGGGAGATCTCGAGTTGGTTCCCCTCGCCCTCTTTTCCCTCTCTCTCTCTCTCTCTCTCTCTCTCTCTCTCTCTCATCGACAGGGAATTGCCGCCAATCTCATCTCCTGCAATAGGAAGGAAGGAAGGCCTTATCGTGCCCTCATCCCCCTCACGGTGGGCAATCGGGGTCGGCGGGATCAACCTCTTGCGGTTGCAGCAGCCACCTAGCGTCGGAGAGAGGTACGGGTGCCTTTTATGATTTCAAATGAGAAAAAGGATACATATTCATTTTTCGTGCAATATTTTAGTGAATCCGATGTTTTCCATTCTCCCAAGCTTGTTATCGAACAAAACTGCATGGTTTATCCTTCTAACCATGATGCACAACACTTTCAACAACTTCTGTGGTATTAAACTTGAGAATTGCATTCCTTCCTAACATCATTGGATATTCCATGTCCATGCTCCTAGCAAATTAATAGTAATTGATACCCTGTGACTTTATTCTCCTCTTTGCGAATGCACCAAGACATTCTGTATTCCTCTTTGCTCTGGTAGAATTTTTCATCTTTTTCTGTGTATGCTACAATTGTATGTCATGCTGGCAAATCACTTGACCCTTTTGCTAACATTTGACACAAGTGAGCATGTAAAAGTATGCACATCTTCATATCTTGTACTTGGTTCTTGCTATGTCCCTGATTTTGCACATTCGTGTTATGTTCTAAAGTCTTGATTCCTTGTTTTTTTTTTGGGGGGGTTCTTTTTTTTTCACAATTTGACATTCCATTGTTCTAATAGTACGATGAAGTCTTGACTTGGTAACTTATGTTAGGAATTTAGGAATTTAGTGTCTATAATTTGCATACTATTATATTTTCTGTATTGACAAGTTGACAAGCCAAATGTACAGATGTGTATCCATGTATTGGGCCTGACTCCTAATCACCCATTTCCCTCTCTAGGTCATACTGATTTTCGAAACTGCTCATCTTTTTAATGGCAAAAGGAATTGCTAGCTGAAATGTCTACTTTTGACTAGCGTTAGAACCAGTTATTCTGAACATTGTGTAGTTTTTGACAATTTTAGTCTTTTTGTTTTGTTATAAGTATTGAGTGGAAGAAGAGCATAAGGTCACGCAAGATCTGTATAATGAGAAGTGTTTCATCTATCTATTGTAGCCTGGCTGAACATTTAGTTACTTGACAAAATACTCTTTTGTTTTTCTTCCTCCTTTTGCTGATTACTCAGAAAAAACAAACAAACAAACAACTTTAACCCTTTTGTTGTTGGGTGGTTTGGGTCGGCTGGCAGCCAGCAGAGGGTCACTCGACTGACTGCCAAGCCCTGACAGTGATGCACAGGCCCAACATGGGTTGTGTGGTACCCTACCAAGCCCAACCGACTGGTGCTGGACTATATTTTACAAAGGAAAATATGATGAATGCTATTTCCTTGACTGTCCAGGTATGTGGACAAATGACAGATCGATTGAATCTTTATTCATGTATAGTATGGCTCATATGGAAGCTTAGCTTAGCATATTAATTTTCCAGAATACTGGCTAATCGTGTTAGACTTGGCTCTTTGCATACAAGTGAATGAAAATGCTAACATGATTATGCTTGATTTAGATATCGTTGCATAGTTGTTTTCATGGACATGAGCAATCTTGAAACTAATGCTTTATTGCTTGAATCTACATGCATGGGTGTTCACGTGTTATAATAGAATTAATCAAGGAATGACAACATACATTTTGGTATGAATATGTGAATTCTTACACATGAATCTTTGAAACCATGCTTATGAATGTTGTTGTTTCATGCACATAGTTAGATTGACATATATGAATGTGCATTTAGAAACATGTTGACATCATTGCATATCTGGCGTGTTATTATGGTTTTTGCATATGATGCATTGATGATAGAAATGAATCATCGCAGGCTTGAAGAGCCTCGAGCATTGGTTTGCTCTTTCTTTGTTTACTATTAAAAGCATCTTAAAAATCATATTTACTTTTATTGCATTGTATTGCACTGTTCTATGTGTTTACATGGGCTGGATCCCCGTGATGACTCTGTGATCATCACAAAATTTTTCCTCTCGTATTCCTTCTCGTTTCCTTTCTAGCCTCTATTTCCCTTTTTAAAGGGGGAATAAAAGACAGAAAAGAAGAGAAATGAAAAGAAGAGAGAGATGAACTCTTTTGCGAAAGTCTCACTTGACCTTAATTTTAAAGAGATTTTGAAAATTTACTTGCCTCTGATTTAAAATATTTGCGGGAAAAAGGGAAGACGGGATTCGCTCATTGGTACGAGGTTCGACCGTTTCTGACACCTTTACCAGGGGTAATCGAACCAAAGATCAAATTTATACCTTTTTGCTTTGCCTAAATATTATCTAAGTCTAGAATGCATAAAGAATCATGCTTGTGTAAATGTGAAAGATGTATGCTCTTTTGAGAAGAATTTGGAAATTTTATCTAAGTGATTTTGAAATTATGAAGAATATGATGAAAAAATGGTTTTTGAAAGTTGAAGAGGGACTTGGAGAAGTTAGATTTTCTAACTTAAGATTTAAAATAGATATTGAGTTTTGAAATAATGAAAGATTGAGATGAACCTGATTTTGAAGAAGGGAGTTTAGAAAATAAGAATTGAAAGTTGAATATGGACTTCAAAAATGGATCTAGAATTGAAAGTCAAGATGGAATTTGAAAATAGAGTGGAATTCTAGATTTAAAATTTGAAATCAAAATGAAAGGTGAATGATATTTAAGAAATCTAGATGAGATTTGGAATTGGATTTGAGAAATCTGAACAAAATTTGAAGATAGAACTGGATTTTGGAACTCCGGATGAAACCTGGAATTGGATCTGAGAGATCCTAAATCAATTTTCAAAATTTGGGAAAAAGGATAGAGAATGAAACTTGATTTTCTAACTTTGAATTTTAAAATCAGGAGATAAATCTGGAAATTTTAAAGTTAAATTGAACTTTGGTTTGAATTGGAGATTGAATTTTAGAGATGAATTCGAATTTTCAAAGTCAAATTGGACTTTGAAATCGAAGTCTGAATTTTAAAATGAGATAAAATTGAGAATAGAAAGATGAAATTGATTTTATAAATAAGAATTGATTTGAGAAATAAAGGTGTTTGAAGAATTATCTCAAAATCACTTGGATTTTGAAAAAGAATGATATAACTCTATGCTAAATGATGAATGAATTTAAAAGAATTTGAAATTTGGTTTTAAAAAGCATATTTTATTCTTTAAATGAATTGAAATAAAATTGAGGATATAATACATTCCTGACTATGGTCATTGAATGTATTATATAATAATCTATATTTAAATTCACATGAAGAATAAAATACATTATGGTGCCTTCATAGAGTTTAAAGTGAAATTAATTCTCAATATATCCTGACTATGGCCATTGATATATATTTTGAGTTAACTTTTTTAAGTTAAACTCTGATAAAGGAAGAAAATATCTTAGAAAAAATATGATGATTTTTGAAAAGTGATCCAGTGTTATTCCATAAAAGATAAGAATCCTAAGCATTGCCCACATTTTGACTATGGCCATCAATGTGAGTCATTTGCTTAGGATTAATTACCTCTCATTAGAATGGTGCACGTGCCATTCGTGTTCCCATTCATGAAATTTTGAGAAATAAAAGGGGAAATGATATGAAATAGGCAATTCATAATATTTACATGCTCATACATTCTAATCTATTGCAGGAAATTGTAAAATTCTCATTATGATCTAGCTATTACAAAAATTGAAATTTTAACTTAAAATGACAAAGTCCTAATCTAGAAAGAAAACTTGATATATTACATCTTTCCTGCAAAACAGAGTTAGTAAGGCAGGGGAGCAAATATGAGACGAAATCTAGGCATTATGCTCATATTGAACAGAAAATGCTTGTATGAATATACTCATCTAAGTGGGTATGAGAATACAATGGAGATGTATGGGACTATACTTACTTTGGAAGGATGCACATGCCTACAGCTGGCCCTAACTGGAGATGATTTGCCTATGCTAGATGATTTGCCTATACCTAATGGGACATAAGTTTATGTAAAGTGAGATGTTGTCATCTGACTAAGCTGTGGGTATATGAGGGATGAGACATTACCCATAGGCAAGGTGACTCTTGCGGGTGTGCAAAATATATGCAAGGGGTCTGTAGCAAGTGGTGGTGGGTATGTGATAAGTGTGAGGTACATGGAGGTAATTTAGTGAAATGATACATGCTGAAAAAAATGGAGTTGCAGCTATGAAGTGGAAGATGACAATGGAGGTGTTGAAGGCAGGTTGTGGGAAATGATACTAAATATTATGATATATAATAGGTGGCTGGAGCTGGAAGGCTGAAATGGCTTGTGATGAAGGTGGTTGTGAGCTCTAGTAAAGATGGGTATTAGATGCTGGTGTGCAAGGGTATAAGTGAATGATATAAGTAGTGGGTACAGTGTAGGACAGTGCAGGAAGTGTGGATAGTGGTGCTGGAATATGGAAATGCAGCCAGGTGAGGAAGCTCAAAGCTATTGACAAAGGCAGCTGGGGTGCAGAGCATACAACATGTGCTGTGAAGGGTGTTACTGTGAGCATTAGGTGAGCTGCAAGTGCTAAGCACAAGTGCAGCAGGGCGCTGTGTAAGGGAAGGGTGACAGGGAAGAAGGTAGCAAGTGGCTAAGTGAAGATATAGCAGCAGGTGGGGGGAGTTGCTGACAGTGGAATCGTAAAAAAAATGAATGTGAATGGTAATAGGTGAGTGCTGAAAGTAGCTACAATAGAGGGGAGTTGGGAATGGCTGGTGATGGGTATAGCAATGAAGAGTGTTGGAGACTGTTGGAAAAGGGGCTTTGTGGTGAGTCACAGCAGGTGATGAAAAGGGTGTTGAAGGTGTTATTGTGGAGCTATTGAGAGTGCTGTGAATGAGGATGAAGTAGCAGCAAGGTGAGGTTACTGTTGGGCATGTGAAAATGCTGTGGAAAGGGGAAAGGCTGAAGATGGAATGTGCTATGAGGTACTTGGGTGCAGAGCACAGGTGACGGTGGTGTGTGCATATAGGTGTAAATGGTAGATTGCATTATACGAAACTACAACAAGTTGTTGAAGATGGAGATGTGACAGGTGTCAAAGTGTTGTGATGGTGTAGTAAGAAGTGATGAAGGTGAGTTGAGAGGTTGTGTAAACAAGAGGGCTGGAGGTGCAACAGTGTAGTGGGTATATGTGTTGGAGCACAGGGGTTGTGTGTTATTGGTGAGATGGATGAAGATGGCTAGACTAAAACATATGTATAGATAATGAACACAAGAAAAGGGTAGGTGCTCTGTAGGTTAATGCCAAGATGGCAATGGACTGGTAGTGCACTGATGGTGCTGAGGGGTAGGTGGTGTAGGAAGATGCTTAGGTGACAGTGATGTTTTGAATCTATGGGAATGTTCAGCAACATGTGATGGAAGAGCTCAAGTATTGTACTATATGTCTATACCAGTTTAATAAGCAAGCATAGTCTGCAAGCTCAACCCATCAAGCATAACTTTGGCCATAACCATTACAGATTCTAAAAAAAAAAAATCTACAAACTTCACTCATTATGATGCAAATCACTGGTTACAAGAGTATGACAATCGAACTTCTTGTAGCCTTGAATAACAACTCTTATGTAATTGACTTGAATGAAACAATTCCATGCCACTGGGAAAGCAAACCTTATGATTTCATTATCATCTGACCATATATTCCAATTTAGCGGCTAAAAAAAAAAAAATCTACTCCATACTGTAACTCCCAGTGAAACCACTGAATCTTTAGATTCAAGAATTTCAAAATCTCTCTTCTGTAAAGTTCACAAGTAAGTGCTGGGCAATAATATGCATAAGAATGATGAGTGCGAAGGCAATGAACATGGTATGCATTAAACAAGGCAAATACAGATGTTATGCTGTAAAACAGAAAATATGATAACAAAACATAATAATAATGAATAAAGAAAGAAGAAGAACAAAGTGTTACGAAGCATGGAATGAATAATGGTGATGGTAGAGTGTGATATTCAGAGCATAATTTGGGATATGTTGGATGTGTTGCAGCATGAATGTAACATAATGAATCAATTAAGTGTGGCAATAGTGCAGAGTGAAGCATAGTGCAGAATGTACGGGAAGGTGAAGTAGGTGCTTATGGTTGATATATAATGGCTAGGAAAGAGGAAATCGGACCAGCCTGTTATAAGCTTAAGTGCTAATGAAGTATGTATCTAAAATGAGGCTATAGTAGCAAATGGACTTTAGTAGCAATATTGCATCAAAGATATTTCTAGAGCTCAACGTTTTTTTCCTTTACACTCACCCCTTTCAACTTTATTTGCATATAATCTGTAAATGACCTATAATAAAATACTAACCTACCTACGATCAGATATCAAGGATGATTTACCATGAATAATGGTGTAAATTCCCTTACCTCTTTGGATATGATTCATAATCTACATGTGATCTGATATATATGTATCAACTCAGGGAAAATGCCTACAATGAGACACACATTGTCAATGTGATAGGATGCACACGGTGGACTGTTGCAAAGCAGGGCACCGTGAAGTGAGGTGCTGATGAAAAATGATGATGCAGGTTGAGTGATGTAGTTTATGATAAGATACAATGAGTCTGTTGATGGACACAGGAAAAACACGCGATGACGATTCTCTTTTTCTTTTTTTGTAACAAATGTAGGAAATACATTAAACAAAATAGGGGTAAGTCCTCTCTACTGGTGAACTCACGGCAAATCCAATGGGATTTCTTGATAAATCAGATTGGATACAGCAAATATGTGATGATATCTATTGAAACAAGGGCATTGGTAACGAAGATTGTGTTGTGAGATGACAAACACACAGTGTGGTGGCCAAAGGTGGTAAATGGTGGCTTCAACAAGAAAACGATGAGCATGGCGGATATGATGATGCGGCAGCTAGTGATGCTACATGTGCTATATTCAATCATCGTGGAGTACCTATAGTGAATATGCAAATGCCATATAGCATGAGAAGGTGAATGTCACATACATGGTGATGTGCAGATGACAGCAAAACAATGGAACTATTCAAATTCTCTTGATAATTTCCCACCTAATCCAGTAACTTTGGGGAACAACATCAGATTTGTGCTTAGCTAATTGATTCTTTGATTTCATCATCATATGAAGAACAAATAAGGATCAATCCATTTATATCAGAGCTCAAAGACTCAGGTTCTTACCATTTCCCAGACGTGGTGTAGATGCAGACCAATATGCAGAAACCAACATATCCAAAATGCTTAATATCTTAATAAAGTGCAGAGGATCAAGACGTACTATAAATCTGAGAGCATCAAAATCAAATATACTACAATGACGAAATGACACCGATGGAGAGAGCATTAGAAACCGATATAATACAACAATGAAACTACATTGATGAACATAGGTGATATGAGATAATAATGAACAACACAGAACACAAGCATAACTCAGAATAAACCAGGAGCTGGAGAAGGTAGCAACGAATCAATGTTCAACTAAGGGATTCGTTCATTACATAGTATATAAAACTAAGGTATGATTAAGATGAAGAAAATAAGACTCAATGTACAGATAATGTTGATTCAGTCTATTGAATTTAAATGAGCCTTATGAAACCAATAACATATCAAAGATCGGTGACGCCATGCTAAATCAGAACATGGTGGTGGAAACCAAATCTATGTGATGAAAGAAAAAAGAAAAAAAAAAAGAAAATGAAAAAAAACAAACAGACAAAGGAAAACAAAAACAAACAAACAAATGCAAACCTACTGGCATCGATGGCAGATTTTGGGTATTCAAACAAATCTGATATAAATTGGAATATAAAACCAAGAAAACAAAATGCCGATAATAACACTCCCGCACGGATAATGACGAAGGAAATGGGGACCAAAATAGGGAATCAAGACGAAATTAAAATTGAAAAATCAAGCAAGAATCGAAGCAACTGGAAATAAAACAGGAATCAAGGCAAAAATAGGAACAGACTAGAGCATAACACAAACAAAAATCGAAACGAAAACAGGAAAAGAAAAGAAAATGTTGGAACACATTCGTTCCTTTTGATCTTGCATATTTACACAGATCGATACTTGCTATATGCAAGATCAATGCTGTGTGGATGCTTTAATGGGGGCAATTAACCAGAAACACTAAAGAAAATAAGGGAATCAAAATTACAAGGGGAAAATGAAAAAGCTCTTACGGGTTGCTTGAAGTTCCTATGGCAGGATGGACTTTCTTCAATCGATGAGGAAGAAGGCTAGAAGGGAAAAAAAAGAAAAAAGAAATGGAAGTAATGAAAGAGGGGAAGGGGTAGAGGGATCAGAAAAAAGAGGCAGACATGATCGGGAGAAAGCAATTGGATGAAGGGGTGAGGAATGGATGAACCGGAGAGGAGCCTTTGGCTCCTTATAACGGTGAGTCATTACGATTTTTACAAGAGGGATTCCCCTTCTTTTCAGAAATTTTAAAAAGAGGTTTTCAGAAAAAGGGCTTTTCAAAAAGAGGTTTTGGCTAAAAGGGGATTTCATAAGGTGGATGAACTATTTTTTCTAAATTTTTGGAAGGAAGATCCGAAAATATAAGGGAAGTGTGAGGATTTTAACAAGCGGGACCCAAATGAGGTTTTTTAAGCAATTTTACAAAATTTTTGTTTTAGGATTTTTAAGATTTTTCTGAAATGAGGTTTTTATGAAAAATGTAGGATTTGTTTCAGAAAAGGAACCTCAAAATGGATATGGATTTAAGATTTTCAGAAAATATTAGGTTTGGATCTCAATTTGAGATTGACTCCAGATAAAACATCCGAGAAAATTCAAAGAATTGATTTTTTTGAAGAATAAGAGATCCACTGATCAGAATTGGATCAAGATATCCAATTTGAATCAGAAATTGGGTCAGAAATGAAAGTTAAGTCTGGATTCCAGCGAATCCGAGAAATAAATGGAATTTTGATTAAAGATTGACCCAATTTATTCAAAGAATGGGCCCAGGGGCAAAAGGGAAAATTTTGAATTTCTTTTGGAAAATTTGGGGTGTTCACAGATGCCCCTCTTTCCTGCTAAGCCGGTTGTAAGCCGAGCTTAGTGGCAAAGAAGACACGCCAAATTTTCTTAAAAATGCCCCAGTGAGAAGGTCTGAACTGGGTGTGAAAGAATTGTTTTTGTAAAACATTATCCTCAAGTTTCGGTACCTTATCCTGAAAGGTTTTGGGAAGAAACGAAATCCTCGAGAATGAAATAATTGGATAGAAGAAAAAAATGAGGAAATCGTGATGGGACTTTGGGATGAATATCTAGAAATGGTAGAAAGGAGAGATTTTGAAGAAGTCTCATGGCTGAGACAACAATAAGAATTTTTGAAAAGACTCACGTTTAGCCCTTAACCTGGATGGGACGAAGATATTTGAAAAAACACGATAGGGCATTTTTGAAAAATATCTCGTGAGACGAGGTTCAAGTACAATCCTTATTTGAAATGGATACACAAAGCATGGATTCCTTGATGGGGACCATGATGGGACTGGGAGAAATACCTCACCAGAATGAGGCAACTCTCTTTGAAAAATATAAACAACGCTAGGTTGTATCAAAATGGATATTGAGTATTTATTTCATTTTTGGATAACCAAAAATTTTTGCTAATAAGATGAAATTGTAGTTAATTCAAATGCTTGAAAGTTTGCACGTATGTGCGAAAGATATTCCCTCTTTTCACCTAGAGTATTTCCTCCAAAATGAGGTTAACTTTCCAGATCCCAGAGTCATTCAAATTTTTATGCTGTTGAGTTTCTTCAAGGAAGTTATCCATCTCCTTGATATGACTAGAGAAGAGATACTCTTAATTTCATAAAAGCAAGCAGTGAAAAGACATTGATGAAAGAATTTTGCATAAGAAAAAATGACTTCTAACAATTTTGGCAGTTTGATATCCTGGAGCTTTTCCCATAATGATCTTTTTGGCACCCTTTTTGAGACATTGAGCTTTATTGGGTTTCGGGGGAAGTTTATTGCATCATCCTTCACTTTGGAGATGTCTTGACTTTTCTTTTTTTCTTCGGAGAAGGGTACGTCACAAACTCCATCTTGGAGATGCTCCAATCCTTCTTTTTCTCAGGAATTATACTGGTGATATTGGCTCATTGGTCAAAATCTCTTGATGATAGCAACAATCAAATATCTTTTAAGGTTTGTCGGGAGGCTCAGCGTAGTCGCCTTCATCTTGACGGTGATATGAACGTTCCCTGGAAGGATTCGTCACAAACTCCTTCATCTCGAAGATGATCCAAATCTTCTTTGCCCCAGGGGTCTAGCTCGCATATTTGCCTTCAACTTGATGACATTTGAGAGATCCCTTTTGCAGATATTTGATTACAGCTTAAATGAATGAGGAGATATGGATTGAGTGGATTCTTTTTATCACTCAGGATATTTCCACTGCCTGATTGCCAGAAAATCGTCTTTTAACACGCACCATAGCTATGATCAATATTGATTCGCTTCTGGCTTTTCAACATCATTGAATATTTCTTTCGCTAATCATACCGAAGATATTTCTTACATCCTTTTGGTTGATCAATAGAGAAAAGATTTGAATTTTATCCTTTTTCGCAAAAAGCTTCACCCTTTTGAAAGGAATACTAGAGGTAATATGAGGTGATTCTTTTGTGCAGTAAAATATTAGAATCAACAAATATTTTTAGCAAATTGGCAAAGTTTTCGAGAATCCTTTGCAAAATAATCATTCAATATAGATTTTGATAGGACCTTGAGCTGAAATTTAGAAGAAAACATTGGGTTTATTAAGAATAACATTGGCTCAATAGAGACTTAACCTAAGAACCACAAAGAATATTTGGGTCCCTAGGGATTCATCCTATAGACTGAATTTTTAAAAATTGAGGTTGGTTCGATAGGAATTCAACCTAAGAACGGTAAAAGTCAGTAGAAATTCAACTTTACAGATTGACTTTTTGAGAAATGAATTTGGTTCAATAGGAATTCAACTTCAGAACCACAAAAAAATATGGATCAGTAGGATTTCAACCTACAGATTGATTTTTTGAAAAATGAATTTGGTTCAAATAGGAATTCAACCAGAGAACCGCAAAAGAATATGGATCAGTAGGAATTCAACCTACAGATTGATTTTTTGAAGAATGAATTTGGTTCAATAGGAATTCAACCTGAGAACCGCAAAAGAATATGGATCAGTAAGAATTCAACCTACAGATTGATTTTTTGAAAAATGAATTTGGTTCAATATGAATTCAACCTGAGAACCGCAAAAGAATATAGATCAGTAGGAATTCAACCTACAAATTAATTTTTTGAAGGAAAATTGGTCCAAAAGGAGTTTAACATGAGGACTGCGAATCTAAAGATCGCGGATCAGTAGGGGTTCAACCTAAAGATCGACAGAAGGGATGGTCCTAAAAGGGTTCAACCTAAGGACTGTGGATCAATAGAAGTTCAACCTAAAGATCGCGGATCAGTAGGTGTTCAACCTAAAGATCGATTGAAAGAATGGTCCCAAAGGGGTTCAACCTAAGGACTGTGGATCAGTAGGAGTTCAACCTAAAGATCGCGGATCAATAGGGGTTCAACCTAAAGATTGACTGAAGGAATTGTCCTAAAGGGGTTCAACCTAAGGACTGCAGATCAGTAGGAGTTCAACCTAAAAATCGCGGATCACTAGGGGTTTAACCTAAAGATCGACAGAAGGGATGGTCCTAAAGGGGTTCAACCTAAGGACTGCATATCAGTAGGAGTTCAACCTAAAGATCGCGAATCAATAGGGGTTCAACCTAAAGATCGATTGAAGGAATGGTCCCAAAGGGGTTCAACCTAAGGACTGCGGATCAGTAGGAGTTCAACCTAAAGATCGCGGATCAGTAGGGATTCAACCTAAAGATCAACTGAAGAAATGGTCCTAAAGGGGTTCAACCTAAGGACTGCGGATCAGTAGGAGTTCAACCTAAAGATCGTGGATTAGTAGGGGTTCAACCTAAAGATCGGCTAAAGGAATGGTCCTAAAAGGGGTTCAACCTAAGGATTGCGGATCAGTAGGAGTTCAACCTAAAGATTGTGGATCAGGAGGGGTTCAACCTAAAGATCGACAGAAGGGATGGTCCTAAAGAGGTTCAACCTAAGGACTGCGGATCAGTAGGAGTTCAACCTAAAGTTCGCAAATCAATAGGGGTTCAACCTAAAGATCGACAAAAGGGATGATCCTAAAGGGGTTCAACCTAAGGACTACGGATTAGTAGGAGTTCAACCTAAAGATCGTGGATCAGTAGGGGTTTAACCTAAAGATCGATTAAAGGAATGGTCTTAAAGGGGTTCAAACTAAGGACTGCGGATCAATAGGGGTTCAACCTAAAGATCGGAGATTAGTAGGAGTTCAACATAAAGATCCACTAAAGAAATGGTCCTAAAGGGGTTCAATCTAAGGATTGCGGATCAGTAGGAGTTCAACCTAAAGATCACAGATCAGTAGGGGTTCAACCTAAAGATTAGCTGAATGAATGGTCATAAAGGGGTTCAACCTAAGGACTGCGGATTAGTAGGAGTTCAACCTAAAGATCGTGGATCAGTAGGGGTTCAACCTAAAGATCGTGGATCAGTAGGGGTTCAACCTAAAGATCCACAGAAGGGATGATCCTAAAGCGGTTCAACCTAAGCACTGCAGATCAGTAGGAGTTCAACCTAAAGATCGCGGATCAGTAGGGGTTCAACCTAAAGATCAAAATTTAAGAAAGAAGTGTTCAACTTATGGAAATAGACCATCATAGTTTAGCTGTATGTGGCCTGATTTTGAGGATTAACCCCTTATCCTGAACGAAGAAGGAAGAAAAGGAATACCTCATTAGAAGGAGGCATCAGGTTTATCCCTTAACCTGAAGGGGAAAGAAGGAGTTTTGAAGAGAATAAATCTGAAGCTTGAAATTTGGAGGGGATCAGCGAAAAAGCTGGATTTTGGAAGAAGGTCCAACCTGGTAGTTGGATTTTTGAAAAAGGAGTCTGAGTCAAAACTCGAATATTTGAAAAGAAAAATGGACCAAGCTGAGAGTTGGGTTTTTGAAAAGAAAAAGAGTCTGAGTCGGAACTCGGGTTTTTAAAAAAAACCTTTAAATTGAATTTTGAATATTTGTCAGTGCGAGGACCGGATTTAGGATTAAGAATGACCGGTTCGAGGACTGAATTATTTAATTTGAAATGAAGAAGACCATCATAGTTAATTGTATGTAGTCTGATTTTCAGGATCAACCCATTATCCTGAACGGGGAAAGAATAATATTAAGGAAACAAGGAAATAAAAATTGATTTCAGGAAACTGATAAAAATTGTCTTGTAAAAGAATTCTCACAGGTAGCATTATTGCTCTTATGAGGGGTCTCAAGATTATCCTTTATCCTGAATGGGGAAAGAATAAAATTGACAAATTTGACAAAATTGATAGAAGGTTGATAAAGAATCAAAAGAATTGATAAAAAAATGATAAAGAATCAATAAAATTTGATAAAATTGATAAAGAATAAAAATTGATAAAGAATTGACAAAGATTGACAAAAAATTTGGTAAGGATTGGTAGAATTTGGTAAAAAATTGATGACGCTTGAAAAATGCTGAATGACTTCAGGATTATCCCTTATCCTGAAGGAAGAAGGACCTCGTGGGAAGTGGTTCAGGTTTATCCCTTAACCTAAGCGGGAAATTCAGGTTTAGCCCTTAATCTGAGTGGGAAAATAAGAATAAAAGAATACCTCATGGGAAAGAGGCATCAGGTTTATCCCTTAACCTGAAAGGGTAGTTGACATAAGAATTGTCAAGAAAAAAAATAAATAAAATTGATAAAGATTCATAAAAATTGATAAGACTGATAAAGATTGATAAATGAAAAGAATTTGATAAAAATTGAGGAAAAGAGTTTGCTTGATCCTACCTGCATGTGGGATCTTTAAAGTGAGATGAGAATGTTCATGAGAAAATCATTTTTAGAAAGAGGATCAACTGCGAGGTTGATCAATCACGAGAGCTGATCTTTGAAGAAGAATCAACACGAGGATTGATTTTGAAGAGAGATCAACATGAGAGTTGATTTTTGAAAGACAATGGTTCGAAACCGATTTTGAAAAAAGAGGATCAACACGCTGGTTGATTTTTTTTAAAAAAAGATTAGATCAAAAATTTGAACTTTTGGTGATCATGCAAAAGATTTCATAATTTTGAAAAACCCTCATAGGTAATTTCATTTCTCTCGTGGACGATGTCGGGATTGTCCCTCATCCTAAAAAGAATAGGAATTTTGATGGCAAAGAAGATTTTTGAACTGTAAATATAATTTTAACGAAAAGATGCCCCAGTAAAAGAAAAAAGAATTGAATACCAGAGAAGGAAATTGACATTTCATTGATAAGTAAAACTGAAAACAAAAACTTGAATATTTACAAGCATGTGACCAAAAGAACGCAAAAGATTAGGGTTGTCTTGCCCCTACAAGATGACTGGTAAAAAGAAAAGGAGGAAAATAGAAGAACTCTGGCATCATCAGTTCTTCGAGTGATCTGGAAAAGGCCTGGTCAGGACAGCGGGCTGCTCTTTGTCTTCGTTCTCTATCAGAAGGTTTTTATCGATGCAGTCCTGAATGATATTTTTTAGAACGAAGGAGTGTGTTGTGTCATGCCCCACTGCTCGACGAAACTTGCAGAACTGTTCTTTGAACTTGCCCAAGATTACTGGAGGATCGACAACTTTTGGTAGACGGATCATGTTTTTCGTGAGCATATATTCTAGAACCTCCTCGAGTGTCTGTTCCAAAGGGGTGAACTCGCGGTCGGGATTCCAATCCTTATGTTTTTGTTTTTCCTGATCCTTTTCCCGCTGCTGAGGATTGGATTGGGAAGGCTTATTATTGTTGAAAAACTTCCCCTTTTGACCTCTAGATCCTTCTGAATTGTTGCCATGATCATTCTTGTTACCTTTGTTGTCAGATGAGGAACTAGCAGAAAGAGTGAAATGAGTTTTCTTCTTCGCATCTTGACTGCCCCTTGCCAGGGTGATGTCGTCATAGACTCCATTATCCATTCCCATCTTGAGCCATTCAGCTCGTTCAATAAGTTCGATGAACGACTTTGATGGGTAGGTAGAAATAAGGCTTCAGAGAGGTTGAGAGAAGTTGTTCAGGATAACCTGGAGCGCGTGCTCCTCTAAGATGGGGGTTCTCATTTTGTTGCATGTGTCTCTCCATCTGCGAATGAAATCTATGACTTTTTCTTTGTCATCTTGTTTCAGATTATACAAATGATTGAGGGTGGGCAGTGCCTCAGTATTGAGCATGAATCGCTCCACAAACAGATTAACAACCTTGTCAAAATCTCGCAGCTCAACGGGGTTGACGTGTTCTGCATACCACTTTGCTACTACGCCTTCGAGACTGCGTGGAAAGCATAAGAAAAGAGCACAATTGTCTTCGCTGAATCTGGCACACATTGTGAAAAACATTGCAAGATGGTCCTTCGGGTTGCAAGATCCATCAAAATTAATGAATTTTCTGGTGAGGTCTTCCAAGCTGCTATCCCCATCTAAACCGAGGTAGAAGTCTTGTCTGGTATATATCTTCTTTCCCTTATCTTAGATTTGCAGATCCTTGACCATCTTAGTCAGTGCTTGAATTGAATCTTCTGCCGGGACCCCATCTCTAGGCTTGTCCACTGATTCAGGTTCTTCTACCATCTTCTTGGGTTGTCGCAGATGTCTTGGGACGAACACGAACTGCTCTTCCTCAGAATCCTCCTCTGCTGATTCTGTACCTTCAGAGGTGCTGTCTTGCTGAACTTTCTTCTTGCTAATCCTGATATGTTTCTTTACTAGCTTTCTCTTGATCTTGTTCTTAGAGGATGTTTTCTTTGAACCTGCCCCAGCTTGTTCGGACATCATTTTTGCCATCATCTTTTGGAATATCTTATACATTGTTGGGTCAACATCATCCTCTTCTGAATCAGGTTTCCGGGATAATCTGGGAGAGTTCACTTCCTCCACTTCACTGTCATTGTGCTGCTGAGTTGCCCTCCTTCCTGCTCTCGTTTGAACCATGATGGAAAGCCTGATGTTTTCTGAAGAATAAAGGAAGGGTTCAGACCTTGGAGATTTTTTTTTGGGAAAAGAGAGACGTTGAAAGAGATTTTAAAAGATTTGAGAAGTGATCTCTTGATAAAAGAGATCTTGGATGAGAAAATAAAATTTTGAAGACATATTTGACGATGGATGACAAGACCTGAATATTTTGAAAAATTGCAGGCAAGATCAAAAGATTTAAATAAATCAGAAGAAAAGAAGAAAAATACGCCTGGACTTTTTGAAAGATAGAGGAAAAACTTAAAAGAATGTCCAGGGTTTAAGAAATTTATGAAAGAATAAAGAAATGACAAATATACAATCCTGCATTTTTGAGAAAATAAAAGAATTTTTGTGAAATAAACATCCAGGGTTTTGAAAAATAAGAATTTTCAAGATAATATCCATAAAAGAATCAAATTATACAAGCAATGATGCACAAAATTAGAAGCTGAATCTAAATGCAATATTTGAAAAGGCTGGTAGGACCTTAATCCTAACTCTATAGTTCAGATCATCTTATTTCAATCAAGGTATGCCGATATACTCAAGTCGAAGCTCGAAGTATGTGACATAGAAATATTTCTCTGGTTCTAAGGTAATGGCTTCCCAACATCCTTGAGCACCTACCGATATACCTTGGACTATGACCCTTAGGTATGTGGTAGGGGGGAACTAACCCAAATGAGTGGTCGAGTTGTGAGGCTCTCTCCCAAACTATGGTTCAGTGAGACAACCCAACAACATGAAGACCAAGACAATATAGGTAGGGACGTTTTCAAAAACATGTTCAACATGCAACAAATCAGATGACCCTAATGAAAGTCCTAAAGAGATAGATTTTAAATGAAGAGAAGCATACACTTGCATACATTGTTTTGCATTCAATCCCTAGAATTGAGGAGAGTTGTATTTCAGACCTAAGTCTAAGTGAGCATGGAATAATCTCCGCAATATGGTCCTACCAAACCATACTTAGATCCTATATGCATTATGTTAGCTAGAACAAAATCTAGGCTCCTAAGGTTTGCATGAAAATGAAGCTGACATTTGTAGAATAAAGACTTAGATAATACCAAAGCAAAGCAAAAAAAACATAAATTCGACCGGACGAAGACGAGTCCCATCACGGTCGCCAAAACTGTGATCATAGCAAAAATTTTCCTCTCGTATTCCTTCTCTTTTCCTTTCTAGCCTCTATTTCCCTTTTTGAAGGGAGAATAAAAGACAGAAAAGAAGAGAAAAGAAAAGAAGAGAGAGAGGAACTCTTTTGTGAAGGTCTCACTTGACCTTAATTTTAAAGAGATTTTGAAAGTTTACTTGCCTCCGATTTGAAATAATTGTGGGAAAAGGGAAGACGAGATTCGCTCGTCGGTACGAGGTTCGATCGTTCCTGGCACCTTTACCAGAGGTAATCGAACCAAGGATCAAATTTATGCCTTTTTGCTTTGCCTAAATATTATCTAAGTCTAGAATGCATAAAGAATTATGCTTGTGTAAATGTGAAAGATGTATGCTCTTTTGAGAAGAATTTGGAAATTTTATCTAAGTGATTTTGAAATTATGAAGAATATGATGAAGAAATGGTTTTTGAAAGTTGAAGATGGACTTGGAGAAGTTAGATTTTCTAACTTAAGATTTAGAATAGATATTGAGTTTTGAAATAATGAAAGATTGAGATGAACCTGATTTTGAAGAAGGGAGTTTAGAAAATAAGAATTGAAAGTTGATTATGGACTTCAAAAATGGATCTAGAATTGACAGTGAAGATGGAATGTGAAAATAGAGTGGAATTCTAGATTTAAAATTTGAAATCAAAACGAAAGGTGAATGATATTTAAGAAATCTAGATGAGATTTGGAATTGGATTTGAGAAATCCGAATAGAATTTGAAGATAGAACTGGATTTTGGAAATCCGGATGAAACCTGGAATTGGATCTGAGAGATCCGAAATCGATTTTCAAAATTTGAGAAAAAGGATAGAGAATGAAACTTGATTTTCTAACTTTGAATTTTAAAATCAGGAGATAAATCTGGAAATTTTAAAGTTAAATTGAACTTTGGTTTGAATTGGAGATTGAATTTTAGAGATGAATTCGAATTTTCAAAGTCAAATTGGACTTTTGTAAACACCCCAAATTTTCCACATCCATTCTCAAACAACCCTCCTCGTGTAGTGCCAACCCTGTTAGGTCAGTGTAGGAGTCAAACCTCGAGTCAGTTTCAGAAAATCACCATTTTACCAACTTTCATTAGGAAAATTATCATTTTACCCCTAGGTCATCCCAGACCCCAGTCAGCCGGAGTCAACCAAACTCATTGGTCAGTTCAAGACAGTTAGAATATCAGTCATCTCAAGCTCATCTGAGCTCACAATGAACATACCATTTTCATTTCTGACCATTCCTGCCAAAATGGGATCATTTCTTTAGAAATGAGCTCATTTCTCACTCAAATTCAAACCAATTGTCTCCGAGTTAGTCATTCCTAGTCAGTCATGTTCCCCAGAGTCTAACTTGAGCTCACCAGAAGTTCAAGAGCTCCAGTTTCAGTTCAAAACCTTTTCAAGTGTCTAGGGGCCCATTTTAGTCCATTTCAACTGAAATTGAGCTGAGTTTAGTCAATTGAGCAAGTGTTAAAGCTTTGATTTTAGTTCATATCAGTATAACTGATCTTTGTTCTAGCTCGAACCCAGCTCAGGTTCGTAATTCACTTCACTTCAGTGACCATTCCGTACCATTTCTCTAAAAATGACAACTTTTCTTGAAAATTCAGTCGGAAAGGTCAGTTGAGTCAGTGCCTGGTCAGTTCATTTGAGTTCTGAAACTCTAAAACCCAGCTCAATCCAGCTCACTTCAGTTCAATCCAGCTCGAACCTCAATTTTCAGTGTCACTCTGACCCAGTAGAGTCCCGAAAACCATTTCTTGAGCTATTTTGCAAATTTTATCAATTTTAATGCTTTTTAAATTGATACAAGTGTCAATCGGGGTCTGACATCCAAAATTCTTTATTAAGGGTCTGCATTTCGCATGTCATTTCATGTCATTTCTCATCATTTCATATCATTTCTCAGCATTTCATAACATTTCATCACATTTCATTTCATTTTCGAAGTCCAGAACTCCAGTTTTATAAATTTCAATCCAGATCGAGTTTTAAAAGCTTTCAGAAATTAACTTCAAAACCTCGGGTTTCCAAAATTGACATTTTTACCCCGGGAGTCTAAATTTGGAAATATTTTCTCAAGAAAAATAATCTGGATTTCTTTCAAAATCAAAATTTTAAATTCTACACTAGATTTGCTTCGCGATGGGGTATTGAACTTTAAAATCCGAGCTCGTTTCAAAAATTGCCAAAAATAGCTCATTTCGTTTGGAAATATTTTCTTGAGAAAAACAATCTGAATTTCTTTCAAAATTACATTTTTAAATTCTACACTGGATTTGCTTCGCAACGGGGTATTGAACTTCAAAATCCGAGCTCGTTTTAAAAACTGCCAAAATTAGCTCGTTTTGCGTGGAAATTTTTTGAAAAGACTATTTAACCCGTCTAATCGTCAAAATAAATTTCAAAAGTAGAATTTGGACCCGCTCTGAGATGGCCCACTTATTTACATTTCTGTTTTATTAAAAAATATATATATATATTCTTTTATTCCTTTCAATTTTCTTTTATTTGTTCTTTTTTTTTTTTTGCATTTTAGAGGGGTGGGACCCACAAGGTGGTCACCCAAGCCTCCAGCCCCACTTTCCATTTTTTTATTTTTTATTTATTTTCCTTTTTCTCTCCTTTTTCTTTCTTTCCTTTCTTTTTCCCTTTTCTTTCTTTTCCTTCTTCCTCTTCTTTCCTTCTTCCCTTCCTTCCTCCCTTCTTTTCCCTCTTGCCCAGTCATTCACGTAGAGGCCCTTTCCCTTTCCTTCCCTAATTAAAACTAAAACTTAGGGAAAGATTGGATCTTCCCTAAGTTAAGAAAACCAAAAAAAAAGAAAAAAAAAGAGGAAGCTACGGCTGATCTCTTCTACACGCCTCTCTCACTCAAGGCCTCTCCCTCTCTCTCCTTTTGTTCCAACTTTTCCCTAAGTTTTGGGCTGTGACATCAAAGAGAAGGGACTCCAATCACAGCAGCCATTGCTCCAGCTTCCCCTTGCACAACTGCAGCCACTTTGACAGCCACTCCTCTCACCACAGCCGGTGCAGCCAAGTCCTCCTCTTCAGCTCCTCCTTCAACCATTGGCACTACCTACCACCACAGCCGGCAATCGAGTCTTCATCTTCAGCCACCACACAAGGTGACGCCCAACCGATTGCTCCAGCCTCTTCCATCACTGCAGCATCTCCAGACTTCAAGACCTCCAGCACAGCCTGCGCCACCTCCTCCAACTTTGAAGTAGCTCCAGCCGGCGCCCAACAACTAAGGCAGCCTCCACGGCTCCCACAACCCCTCTTTCAACCAGATCTAACAAGGCCTCCCTTTCCTAAGGTAAGATCCCTCATTGTATTGAATTTTTCATTACATGCTATATGTCTGTCTTCCTTTCTTTTGTAGATTTTATGCTTTGGCTATCAAGAGAAAATGATCCGTCCAATCAATGGATCGGATCCTCCCGCCTCATAGCCACAAAAAAAAAAAAGGATGATTCATATGCCCTATTCATCTTTGTTTTTTTTGTTTTTTTTTTAACATTCTCATATAGGTAATATGTGCTAGGGATCATACGTAATTCATTTAGTTGTTTGACATTGATTCCAATAGTTTCATTAATCTATGTTTTTTTTTAGTTCGTAAAGGTTGATTTGGGTGTCCAGTCCAATTATGATTTTATGCTTAAATTTTTGTTTAAAATTTCTGAGTTTTTCGTGATAGATGTATTTGTGTGTTTGTGATTCTCTGCAAAAAACTCAGATTGATTTGGGTTCTGTACCTTTATTTCAAAAATCGAACTCCAATTCGGGTTTTGAACTTCTCTGAATTTTCAATTTCTGCTTTAACAGACAAGAACCTACGGTACCACCATTCTGAAAGATCCGGATTGCTCTCCAAAAATCACAGTGGATTCATCATTGAATCTACTAATGATCTGAAAATTTTTAAGTTTTTTCCAAACAGTTTTGACCTCTGAAAAAAATCAAATTTCTCAGACCCCTGGGAAAATCTCAATTTTCCTCCGTCAGGGTATAGACCGACCTTAATTCACCAAATCCGTTCAATCCATAGCTCGTCTGCAAAAACTTTCAACATGAAAGTTGTTCCTAACATAATTTTCTGTCATTTTCCAAAATTTGGAAATTTTTGGATCTGTTTCATTATTTTTTCAGGATTTTTCATTTCTGTCTGACAGATTTCAATATCCAGAAATTCCAGAGATTTAGGTCTCTGATAACAGCATGCCCTTTTCCAAACCGTAACCCAAATCCCAATTCTGTAAAAATAGGAAATCTTACTATGTTTGTCAGGGACATGCTCCCACAATTTCAGCTTTTTTCCCATCTGTCTACCATTTTGTCCATGTTTTCTACCGAAACCTGTCTATTTCCCCAAAATCCTAGAGTCGCCGGATTCCGATCCGACTTGCCGGAGTGGTGCAGCTCCGACCGTAGGTCAAAACCAGAAAGTGTTAAAGAACAAAATCCTTGCCTTACTGTCCTCTGTCACCCCATGAAATTTGGGAAATTTTTATGGAAGTTTGATCTCCGAAATCTCCGTTAGAATCAACATTTTAGGCAAAAATCACAAAATTTAGAGTTTTTATTTGAATTTCCATATTTAAAAGTAAAAAAAAAATAGATTTTCGAGATCCATTATGTTTTTAAGGTTATTTTAGGTGTCCATGTCAAATTTGGTTTAATTCTAAGTTCATTTGCTCCATGTGTTAGTTTATCTTTAAATTTAGAAGCGAAAATCAGGTTAACTTTGATATTTATGATATTTTCGCCATTTTAGGGTTTTTATCATGTACATAATCATGTAGAATCATATTAGGGTTAATTTCAATCTCCTTTGCATTTCATATTTTTCAATTTTGCAAAATTTATTTCAAAAAACCCTGGTTTCAAGGCCATAGTCTTGTTATCAGGGGTATTTTGGTCATTTTGACCTAAATTTCGAAATTCCAATTTCTAATTCTCCAAAATTTCATGCATATCATCATATTTTATCATATTATGTTTGATTTATTTCATTTGATTTTCAAAATTCCAAAATTTATAAAAATTCTTTCAAAAAACCTTGATTTCAAGGTCATCAGCGGTATTTTGATCATTTTGACCCCAACTTCGAATTTTCAAGTTTATTTTCGAAATTTATTCATTATTTATCATGTTTATATCAAAGGGGGTATGAATTTGGGTTTATATATGAATAATATCCGATAATTTCCCATATTTTCGGATACATTCAGAAAAACCTACATTTTTGTGCTAACCTTGTTTTCTAGTTTTGCAGGAACATTCAAGAAGAAGACTTAGCTTTTATTTTTTTTATTTCAATTCAATGTAACCTCAAATGTAATAATTTGGAATAAGAGTTACTTTTCTGCTTAGAATAGGGTTGCATTGCATATAGTTTAATTTATGCAAATTTCAATATGTGATGTATGATTCATGCACATTATTTCAAATTCACTATGGATTACACGAATGACACGTGCACAAGCTCTTATGGAGTTTATAAACTCGGTGGGATTCGTATTTATGGCCATAGTCAGAATACGAAGAAAACCAAGATTTATGATCTTCATATTAGCCACATTCAGCCTACACACTTAGGCTAACTTCAAAAATGCACTGCATTTTTTTTAAAACTTCAAAAGGATTCCTCAATTCTTTAATTAAAATTCCCTTTTCAAATTCATATTCATTCATTCATATTATTCAAATTTCATTGTTTTCAAATTCATTTTCCAATTTCAATTTCAAAAAAAAAAATTCAGTTTTCTCAAGAATTTCCAAGTCTTTCTCAGGATCTGATTTTCTCAAAATCCTAAGTTTTCAAATGACATTTCAAAGCATTTCCCAAGTTCAAATCAAGATTTTCCTATGTTTTCAAATTCTCAAATTTCAAAATCCCAAGTTTTTAGAAATCGATTTTCTCATATTTTCCAGTTTTCTTGAGAATTCATTTTCCATTTCAAAAGTCATTTTCCAATGAATTTCTTAGATTTTCTCAGAATTCTCAAATCCATTTTCTCAGAAAAGTAATTCCAAATTTCAAAATTGATTTTCTAAAGTTCAAATTTTCCTGAGAAATCACTTTCCAATGCGAAATTCTGATTTCCAATAAAATTCAATGATTTTCCCAGGAATTCCATTTTCAAGCATTTTCCAGTCCTTTTCTAAATGCATTTCAATTTTCCAAAGCAAACATCATATTTTCTCAAACTTGCACATTTTCAAAATTTCATAGCACAAGCCTGATTCTTTGTGCATTCTAGGAAAAATAGAGCATGATTTAGATATTTGAGTCAAGTTAAAGCACGTAATTGATCCTTGGTTCAATTACCCTTGGTAAAGGCGTCAGGAACGGTTGAACCTCGTACCGACAGGCGGATCCCATTCCATGGAATTTTCCCGCAAATTTTCAAAACGGAGGCGAGTTAATTTTCAAAACCATTTTCAAAACTTTGGTCGAGTTTGACTCGCGAAATTCGTTTTCTCTCGCAAGGGAGGGAAAAGTTTTGCGATGATAACAGGTTTGGCGACCGTGATGGGACCTGTCTTCACCTGATCAATTATGTGCTTTAACTTAGCTCATTTATCAAAATTATGTTCTATGGAATGTCAGCTTTAATTCTTGATATCATGTGAACCTAGGAGCCTAGACTTGAACCCAGCTGACATGGATTGCATGTAGACTAGGCATGGTTTAGTAGGACCATATTGAGGAGAATTATGCATGCTCACTTAGACTTAGGTCTGAAATACAACACTCCTCAATCTAGGACTTGTATGAAAACAATGTTTGCTTCTTCAAAAGTTTTCAAAATTCTATCTCTTTAGGACTTAGAGTCCTCTATTTGCCTGCATGTGATCATATTTCAAAAACCACCCCACCTATGTCTACCCGGTCTTCACGTTGCTGGGCTCTCTTCCAGAACCATAGTTCGGGACAGAGCCTCACAACTGGGCCACTTATTTGGGCTAACGCCCCCCTGCCACGTACCAAGGGCCATAGTCCAACGTATATCGGCAGGCGCTCAAGGATGTTCGGAAAACACAAGCCTAGACCCGGAGATGAGTTTTATGCCACGTACATCGAGCCTCGGCTCGAGTATATCGGCATAGCATGATTGGACACAGTTGATCTGAGCCTAGAGTCAGGATTAGGGTCCTAAAGCTTTTTCAAAATCGATGCATTTAGAGTTGGCATCTTAGGGATTGCTGTATGTGCATAATTGTTTGTAATTGAATGTATGATATTCATTTTCGCCTTATTTTCTCATATTTTTCCCAATTTTTCCAAAATACCAAACAATTTTCCAAAATACCTCATTTTTCATCTTTTATAAAATATCTCCTTTTTCTCAAAAACCCTGGATGATTTTTTTTTCAAATTATCCACCTTTTCTTCAAAACTCCAGGAGATTTTTCATTCTTTCGTTCCTCTGGACTTCGAATTTCTAGCTTTTTATCCTGCCTGCAATTTTCAAAATTCTTGTATTTTTTTCAAAGTCTAATTCCAATCTTCCTATCTTTCAGTCTAATGGCGTTCAGTCAGTTCGACTCTGTCTTTCCTGAGGGTCACATCTCCTACGAGGTGCGACAAAGTCTTCCTAAGCATCGATCTCTTAGCACCGAACCCTTCTTCCCCCGGTGGTACTATGTCTGGTTCAAAAACTTCTCTCGTATGTTTTCGGACCAGTTGAGCGATTGCGGGTTGGAATTGGCATCTGCAGTGGGGAAGTTGACAGTTAATGGCAATCTGATTCATGCACTGGCAGAGCGGTGGAATCCGCACACTTGCACATTCTGGTTCCCGTGGGGTGAGATAACACTACTGATGGATGAATTTTCAGAGATTATGGGACTGCCTGAGCCAGCCGGTCAGCCTGGAGATCTGTTAGAGCAGCAGTTTCTGATCAATGTCAAGGGTCTGGACCCCAAAGATGCCGTAGCTCGCATGACAGGGTGCAAGTCTTGACCACTGATTGAAGAAAACGGGAATGAGTACGTGAGCCTGATCGAGATCTACCGACAGTATGGAGAATTCGCAGAAGCCAGCTCGCTGTCCAGAACAGCTCGAAAGAGAATTCAGCATGCGATGGTTTTGTGCACTGTGGGACTTGCTTTCTTTCCAGACGGACAGAACTATGTCGATGTCAGAATAGTTCAGCTTCTGAGGAGATGGGGAAGTCGATAGACCAGTCATCTCTCGATAGCCATGGTCGCACTTGCTTTTTTTTTATACAGAGGACTGACCCACTTCATAATGGGAGAGTCCATCTTAGTCGAGGGATGTATCTATGCTCTTCAGTCTTCGTTCCTTCAGCATGTACCGACCAGAGCTAGTTCATTCAGATACAATGGCAAAGAACTTCTTCCAGTCGCGCGGTACCAATTCATGATCGATTATCTGCAGGAAAAAGAAGAGGTGTGGGACTATTTTGATCGAGAATTATCGCCTCCCAGATGCACCTATGCATATGACAAGAGATTCAAGCTGCTTGGTCCATTCTTCAGCGCCTACTATCATCCAGAGCGGTGTGTTCGACAGTTTTCTCAGAGACAAAAGCACATAGAGATGCGGCTGCTATCAGGAGTCACGCCAGAATTCGACCTTACATCAGCACAGTGGTCCGGAACATACCATTCTGCCAGATATGGCTGAGACTCTTTTGTTACTCTTCCACTTTTTCCCGGCCCTCGTGTCTCTGCTGATCATTGAGAGTGGTGGCAGACTGTCTATATGCCCCCTCTTTCTCAAATCTACCATTGATGCAATCATATTTTTCCTTCAATAAAGAAAAAAATCCTTCAATTTTCATTCTATCATGGTTTGACGACCTCACCTAAGTGACAAGGCATATGTACAATTGTTCATTCTCCTCGCAAAGAATGGCAACACAATTGTCGTGACTCCAACGATGACCCAATCCCTAGTAATAAGATGTTCTTCCAATTATCTACCAAATTCTCATCAGATATATTTTTTTTTCTATATTCATTTCTATCCTGAATCTTCATCATCGAAATTTAATCATCCATTCTGTAGAGAGCATTAGTATTCCCAAGTGGTTCAGATCAGATCAAGCAAGAAGACACCACTGTATCAGGGCATCAGTGATTTTAGAAGCAGGCAAGAGGAAATGGATTCTCCAAGATCTGCCAGAAGACAGAGTCTGAATGATAGGGATGACATTGATCCTGCTACATATCAGATGTTCAAGAAAATGATGATTGGGATGATGTCTGAGCAAGCTGAGGACAGTTTCATAAAGGCTCCTATCAAGAAGAAGACATTTGTCTCCTTCTCTCAGAATATCACTGGTAAGAGCAACGAGTGATTCAGTGCATGTCAGACCGATATTTTATTCTCGTCGATGTTCTCTATCATCGTGGATTCAGTTCTGAATATTCCAGATGCCTAGACGAAGATGAAGCCAAAGAAGTCGTGCAGGAGGTACACGAAGGCATTTGCGGTGGTCACGTCGACTACCAAACTCTTATCAAACAAATCATCCGAGCAAAATATTATCGGAAGACTATGCTACAAGATTGCTACCATTTTGTGAAGAAGTGTGCTCTATTCCAGATACATGCACCTTTCATTCATGCGTCAGCAACATATTTGCAATCTGTTATCTTTCCATGGTCGTTTTCTATGTGGATCTTTGATGTTGTGGGCCCCATCACTCCTTCTGCTTTAAACAGCTACAAATATTTTCTTGCCGCAACAGAATATTTTACTAAATGGGTAGAAGCAGTCACTCTACGCACAGTAGAAGGTCGACATGTGGTCTCATTCATCCATAAGAATATCCTATGTCGTTTTGGCATACCACATGATATTGTGTCAGATAATGGCAGTCATTTCAAGAATGAGAGAATGAGGACTTTCTGTTTGAAGTTCAAAATCCATCATCATTTCTCCGCTCCTTATTATCCTCAAGGAAATAGCCAAGCAGAGGCCACCAATAAGATTTTGATTCGAATCCTGGAGCGAACTTTGGAAACAGGTCGTGACTGGCATGAGAAGATTCATGATGCATTGTGGGTGTATCGAACCACCATTCGAACTCCAATTAATGCTACTCCGTCAGAACTTGTCTACGGAACTGAAATAGTGTTGCCTCTATATGTTCAGAAACCTGCCTTGAAGTTCGCATCACTGCTGGAGTTACTGCTTGATCAGTATTAGCAGCAGCGACTGGTACAACTTGATTTGCTCAATGAAAGAAGGCTCCGAGCAGCAGAGCACGCTCAATCATATCGTCAGAGGATAGCCAGGCAATATGCAAAATTTTTTATTAAAAGGAAATTCTGAGTCAATGATCTAGTGATCAGATCAACGACCTATCTCAAGCACCGCCTGGGTGGCAAATGGTCGCCGAATTGGGAAGGTCCTTATGTTGTCAAAGAGGCATTACATCATAACTCATATTGGCCCATCAATGCCGACGGAGTGGAATTATCAGGCCCCATCAATGCTCAACATTCGAAAATTTTCTATACTTAAATTCCCTATTCCATCCTTTGTAATTCCTCAATATATTCTCTTCAAGAATGGTCAAATTCTTCTTTCCCAGTTACACTGGGGCATTATTTTGAAAATTGTTTTCAAAACATCTTGTATGCAGGCAGGATCAAACAAATCTCTCATTTTGCATGCATGTGCATCATTTTGCATGCATGTGCATCATTTCACATTCATTTGCATACATTCGCATTCATCTGCATCAATTTGCATTTCATCGAACTTCCCCTTCAGGTTAAGGGATAAATCCTGAGACCCCGACAGTTGTCCAAGTCGTCGTGAGGGTGAAGACTGAAAATCTTCTATCAAAATCAATTAGTAAATTCTCAAAAATCCAGTGTTCGTGCTGGTAAGATTTTCAAAATACAGTATTCGTGCTGGTAAAAATTTTTCTAAATCAAGTGTTCGTGCTGGTAAATTTTCAAAAATCCAGTGTTCGTGCTGGTAAGATTTTCAAAATCCAGGGTTCGTGCTGGTAAATTCTTCTAAATCCAGTGTTTGTGCTGGTAAATTTTCAAAATTCAGTGTTCGTGCTGGTAAATTTTTTTTAAATCCAGTGTCCGTGCTGGTAAATTTTTCAAAATCCAGTGTTCGTGCTGGTAATTCTTCCAAAAACAGTATTCATTTTCAAAATCCAGTACTTATACTGGTTCATTTCCAAAATCCGGTAGTCACACTGATACATCTTTCAAAATCTAATTTTTATTGGTCAAACTTTCTAAATCTGGTTTTACTTGTTAATGTTTTCAAACCTAATCCATGCTGATCTAGTCTTCTTGCGGGATTCGAGTTTCGACTCGAATTTTCTTTCCTCTGGGATTCGAGTTTTAACTCGAATTTCTTTCCCTTCTGAATTGGTCTAGAAGATTAGAGTTCTGACTCTAATCTTCTTCCAAATCCAATTCAAATGTCCTAGAATTGGTCTAGAAGATTAGAGTTCCGACTCGAATCTTCTTCCAAATCCAATTCAAATGTCCTAGAATTGGTCTAGAAGATTAGAGTTCCGACTCCAATCTTCTTCCAAATCCAATTTCAAATATCAAATTTCAAATTTCAAATTTCAAATTTCAAATTTCAAATTTCAAATTTCAAATTTCAAAGTTCCAAATTCTAATTTCGGCCCTCGGGCCACCCAATTTCCAAATTTCCAATTTTGACCTTCGGGTCAATCAATTTCCAAATTTCCAATTTTGACCTTCAGGTCAATCAATTTCCAAATTTCTAATTTTGACCTTCGGGTCAATCATTTTCCCAATTTCCAATTTCCAAGTTTCAAATTCCAAATTTCCAATTTCGACCTTCGGGTCAATCAACTTCAATTTCGACTTTCGGGAAAATCAATTTCCAATTTCCAATTTCAAATACCAAATTTTAAATTTCCAATTTCCAAATTTCCAATTTCCAATTTCCAATTTCCAATTTCCAATTTCCAATTTCCAATTTCCAATTTCCAATTTCCAATTTCCAATTTCCAATTTCCAATTTCCAATTTCCAATTTCCAATTTCCAATTTCCAATTTCCAATTTCCAATTTCCAATTTCAAATACCAAATTTTAAATTTCTAATTTCCAATTTCCAATTTCCAATTTCCAATTTCCAATTTCCAATTTCCAATTTCCAATTTCCAATTTCCAATTTCCAATTTCCAATTTCCAATTTCCAATTTCCAATTTCCAATTTCCAATTTCCAATTTCCAATTTCCAATTTCTAGTTTCCAATTTCCAATTTCCAATTTTGACATCCGGGTCACCCAATTCTCTATTTCAACCTTCGGGTCACTCAATTTCTAATTTTGACCTTCGGGTCATTCAAATCCTCAATTTCGACCTTCGGGTTATTAAATCCTTCAATCTCAACCTTTGATTTCCCATTTCGACCCCTTGTGTCATTCGACTCCCAATTTCGACCTTCGGGTCATGTAATTCTCAAATCTTGACCTTCGGGTCATCCAATTTGATCAATTAGGCCTCTGGGCCGACCACTCTATCAGATTCTCAATTCAAGCCTTCGGGTTACGATCTTACCAACATCAATCATTCTTCTGCCTTCGGTTTACAACTTTGTCAATATCTATCACTTTCCAAGCCTTCGGGTTACAATTTCATTAATGTCAATCATTTTTAAATCAACAAAATCCTGCTTTTGAGCTGGTCGGTCAACAAATCCTGCTTTCGAGCTGGTCGGTCAACAAATCCTGCTTTCGAGCTGGTCGGTCAACAAAATCCTGCTTTTGAGCTGGTCGGTCAACAAATCCTGCTTTCGAGCTGGTCGGTCAACAAATCCTGCTTTCGAGCTGGTCGGTCAACAAAATCCTGCTTTTGAGTTGGTCGGTCAACAAATCCTGCTTTCGAGCTGGTCGGTCAACAAATCCTACTTTCGAGCTGGTCGGTCAACAAAATCCTGCTTTTGAGCTGGTCGGTCAACAAATCCTGCTTTCGAGCTGGTCGGTCAACAAATCCTGCTTTCGAGCTGGTAGTTCAACAAATCCTGCTTTCGAGCTGGTCAGTCAACAAAATCCTGCTTTTGAGCTGGTCGGTCAACAAATCCTGCTTTTGAGCTGGTCAGTCAACAAAATCCTGCTTTTGAGCTGGTCGGTCAACAAATCCTGCTTTTGAGCTGGTCGGTCAACAAATCCTGCTTTCGAGCTGGTCGGTCAACAAATCCTGCTTTCGAGCTGGTCGGTCAACAAAATCCTGCTTTCGAGCTGGTCGTTCAACAAATCCTGCTTTCGAGCTGGTCGGTCAACAAATCCTGCTTTCGAGCTGGTCGGTCAACAAATCCTGCTTTCTAGCTGGTCGGTCAACAAATCCTGCTTTCTAGCTGGTCGGTCAACAAATCTTGCTTTCGAGCTGGTCGATCAACAAATCCTGCTTTCTAGCTGGTCGGTCAACAAATCCTGCTTTCGAGCTGGTCGGTCAACAAATCCTGCTTTCGAGCTGGTCGGTCAACAAAATCCTGCTTTTGAGCTGGTCGGTCAACAAATCCTGCTTTCGAGCTGGTCGGTCAACAAATCCTGCTTTCGAGCTGGTCGGTCAACAAATCCTGCTTTCGAGCTGGTCGGTCAACAAAATCCTGCTTTCGAGCTGGTAGTTTAACAAATCCTGCTTTCGAGCTGGTCGGTCAACAAATCCTGCTTTCGAGCTGGTCGGTCAACAAATCCTACTTTCGAGCTGGTCGGTCAACAAATCCTGCTTTCTAGCTGGTCGGTCAACAAATCCTGCTTTCGAGCTGGTCGGTCAACAAATCATGCTTTCTAGCTGGTCGGTCAACAAATCCTGCTTTCGAGCTGGTCGGTCAACAAATCCTGCTTTCGAGCTGGTCGGTCAACAAATCCTGCTTTCGAGCTGGTCGGTCAACAAATCATGCTTTCGAGCTGGTCGGTCAACAAATCATGCTTTTGAGCTGGTCGGTCATCAAATCCTGCTTTCGAGCTGGTCGGTCAAACGAAATCCTGCTTTCGAGCTGGTAAAACAAAACAAATCCTACTTTCGAGCTGGTAAATCAAAACAAAACCTAACTTTCCAGTTGATCTCTTACTAAAGTATTTTCAGGATTCAGTTTAGTCATGGATGTGTTGCGTAGTGCTTCAGATGCTCGCTCTCACCAAGGATTTCAAGAAAATTTACCAATTTGTCACTAAATATTTGTTGATTTCAAAATTTTAATTGCACAAAAACATTACTTCAGAATACCTTCAGTATTACTTCCGAAAGGACAAAGCTTTCACGAAGAAGGATTCAAAATTCAAATTCTTTCTATTGGCCAACCAAAAGGATGAAGAATAAATCCCCGATATGGCCAGCAAAGGAAACTCAATATTGTTGCAAAGCCATAAGTGATCGGTATTGATCGTAGTCAATGGTACATTTTTAAAGATCATTCTTGGAAAATAAAGCAGTCGAAATATCTTGGGTGATACAAAAAAATCCATCCAATCCCTATATCTCCTCAATCATCTAAAGCTACAATTAAATATCTGCAAAAGGGATCTCTCAACTGTCGTCAAGATGAAGGCGAATTAGGCGAGTAGACCTCCGGGGCCAAAGAAGATTTGGATCATCTCCAAGATGAAGGAGTTTGTGACGGATCCTTCCAGGGAAAGTTCAGAGCACCGTCAAGATGAAGGCGACTGCGATGAGCCTCCCGACAAACCCTAAAGGATATTTAATTTTTGCTATCATCAAGAGATTTCCAACCAAAAAGCCAATAACCGTCAATATAATCCCTGAGAGAAAAGAAGGATCGGAGCATCTCTGAGATGAAGGAGTTTGTGACGTACCCTTCCAAAAAAAAAAAAAGAGAGAGAGAAAAGTCAGAACATCTCCAAAATGAAGGATGATGTAATCCCCAAAAACCCAAGAGAGCCCCAATTCTGCCAAGAAAAGAAAAGAAAAAGTGGGCAGAAAGATCATCATGAGGAAAGAATCTCAAGATATCAGACCGCCAAATTTGCCAAAGAATCCTCTTTAAATTGTGTGAAATTCTATTATCAATATTCTTTCACCAATTGCTCTCACAGTATCAAGAATACTCTCTTTTCTGCTCATATCAAGGAAATTGATAGCTTCCTTGAAAGAAAGCCAATTGCAAGCAATTTGAATTCAAATCTTGATTCTACGGAGTTAAGCCCAGTCGGAGGTAATACTTCAGGTAGAAAAGAGGAAAGATTTTCATACCAATATACATCAATTTCAAGCATTTTGAATCAACAAACAATTTTTAACATTTTGGCAATATTTTCTTACTATCTTGACATGAAGTGAAGAGCTCGATGTCCATCTTGACACATCCTGATATCACCTTTTACCTCCTTGAGAGAGTAACCTTTACCATCTTTCGCGTTGTCAAAAGAATCGCCTTGCTCCTTTGGATCGCCTTGTCATCTTTCGCGTTGTTGAAAGAATCACCTTGTTCCTTTGGATCGCCTTTCCCATCTTTCGCGTTGTCGAAAGAATTCATCTTTCGTGTTGTTGAAAGAGTCACCTTATTCCTCTTCAAGAAAATTGTCTTATTCACCATCCAACTTACCATTTTCATTTCCCGGTCAGGTTAAGGGTTAAACCTGAGCCTCATTTTGATGAGGTATTTCGTTTCCCAATCAGGTTAAGGGTACAAACCTGAGCCTTCTTTGATGAGGTATTTCATTTTCCGCCCAATCAGGTTAAGGGTACAAACCTGAGCCTCCTTTGATGAGGTATTTCATTTTCCGCCCAATCAGGATAAGGGTACAAACCTGAGCCTCCTTTGATGAGGTATTTCATTTTCCGCCCAATCAAGATAAGGGTACAAACCTGAGCCTCCTTTGATGAGGTATTTCATTTTCCGCCCAATCAGGATAAGGGTACAAACATGAGCCTCCTTTGATGAGGTATTTCATTTTCCGCCCAATCAGGATAAGGGTACAAACCTGAGCCTCCTTTGAAGAGGTATTTCATTTTCTGCCCAATCAGGATAAGGGTACGAACCTGAGCCTCTTTGATGAGGTATTTCATTTTCCTCCCAATTAGGATAAGGGTACAAACCTGAGCCTCCTTTGATGAGGTATTTCATTCCCCGGTCAGGTTAAGGGTCAAACCTGAGCTTCGTTTCTACACAAGGTATTTTTCGTCCCATCCAGGTTAAGGGCAAAACCTGAATCTCACTTCCTTTTGAAGTAAAATTTTCTTCTTTATTCTTCACTTCATCTCTACTATTTTCATCAGGGCTAATATTTTCATATCTAGTCAGATCCTTCTAACTGGGGCATTTTTATAGCCAAAATTTGGTGTGTTTTTCTTTGCCACTAAGCTCGTCTTCAAGCCGGCTTAGTAGCAAAGAGGGGCATCTGTAAACACCCCAAATTTTCTACATCCATTCTCAAACAACCCTCCTCGTGTAGTGCCAACCCTGTTAGGTCAGTGTAGGAGTCAAACCCCGAGTCAGTTTCAGAAAATCACCATTTTACCAACTTTCATTAGGAAAATTATCATTTTACCCCTAGGTCATCCCAGACCCCAGTCAGTCGGAGTCAACCAAACTCATTGGTCAGTTCAAGACAGTTAGAATATCAGTCATCTCAAGCTCATCTGAGCTCACAATGAACATACCATTTTCATTTCTGACCATTCCTGCCAAAATGGGATCATTTCTTTAGAAATGAGCTCATTTCTCACTCAAATCCAAACCAATTGTCTCCGAGTTAGTCATTCCTAGTCAGTCATGTTCCCCAGAGTCTAACTTGAGCTCACAAGAAGTTCAAGCGCTCCAGTTTCAGTTCAAAACCATTTCAAGTGTCCAGGGGCCCATTTTAGTCCATTTCAGCTGAAATTGAGCTGAGTTTAGTCAATTGAGCAAGTGTTAAAGCTTTGATTTTAGTTCATATCAGTATAACTGATCTTTGTTCTAGCTCAAACCCAGCTCAGGTTCATAATTCACTTCGCTTCAGTGACCATTCCGTACCATTTCTCTAAAAATGGCAGCTTTTCTTGAAAATTCAGTCGGAAAGGTCAGTTGAGTCAGTGCCTGGTCAGTTCATTTGAGTTCTGAAACTCTAAAACCCAGCTCAATCCAGCTCACTTCAGTTCAATCCAGCTCGAACCTCAATTTTCAGTGTCACTCTGACCCAGTAGAGTCCCGAAAACCATTTCTTGAGCTATTTTGCAAATTTTATCAATTTTAATGCTTTTTAAATTGATACAAGTGTCAATCGGGGTCTGACATCCAAAATTCTTTGTAAAGGGTCTGCATTTCGCATGTCATTTCATGTCATTTTTCATCATTTCATATCATTTCTCAGCATTTCATAACATTTCAACACATTTCAACACATTTCATTTCATTTTCGAAGTCCAGAACTCCAGTTTTATAAATTTCAATCCAGATCGAGTTTTAAAAGCTTTCAGAAATTAACTTCAAAACCTCGGGTTTCCAAAATTGACATTTTTACCCCGGAAGTCTAAATTTGGAAATATTTTCTCAAGAAAAATAATCTGGATTTCTTTCAAAATCAAAATTTTAAATTCTACACTGGATTTGCTTCGCGATGGGGTATTGAACTTTAAAATCCGAGCTCGTTTCAAAAATTGCCAAAAATAGCTCGTTTCGTTTGGAAATATTTTCTTGAGAAAAACAATATGAATTTATTTCAAAATTATATTTTTAAATTCTACACTGGATTTGCTTCGCAACGGGGTATTGAACTTCAAAATCCGAGCTCGTTTTAAAAACTGCCAAAAATAGCTCATTTTGCGTGGAAATTTTCTGAAAAGACTATTTAACCCCTCTAATCGTCAAAATAAATTTCAAAAGTAGAATTTGGACCCGCTCTGAGATGGCCCACTCATTTACATTTCTGTTTTATTAAAAATATATATATATATATTCTTTTATTCCTTTCAATTTTCTTTTATTTGTTCATTTTTTTATTTTTTTATTTTGCATTTTAGAGGGGTGGGACCCACAAGGTAGTCACCCAAGCCTCCAGCCCCACTTTCCATTTTTTTATTTTTTTTTTCTTTTCCTTTTTCCCTCCTTTTTCTTTCTTTCCTTTCTTTTTCCCATTTCTTTCTTTTCCTTCTTCCTCTTCTTTCCTTCTTCCCTTCCTTCCTCCCTTCTTTTCCCTCTTGCCCAGCCATTCACGTAGAGGCCCTTTCCCTTTCCTTCCCTAATTAAAACTAAAACTTAGGGAAAGATTGGATCTTCCCTAAGTTAAGAAAACCAAAAAAAAAGAAAACAAAAGAGGAAGCTACGGCTGATCTCTTCTACACGCCTCTCTCACTCAAGGCCTCTCCCTCTCTCTCCTTTTGTTCCAGCTTTTCCCTAAGTTTTGGGCTGTGACATCAAAGAGAAGGGACTCCAATCACAGCAGCCATTGCTCCAGCTTCCCCTTGCACAACTGCAGCCACTTTGACAGCCACTCCTCTCACCACAGCCGGTGCAGCCAAGTCCTCCTCTTCAGCTCCTCCTTCAACCATTGGCACTACCTACCACCACAGCCAGCAATCGAGTCTTCATCTTCAGCCACCACACAAGGTGACGCCCAACCGATTGCTCCAGCCTCTTCCATCACTGCAGCATCTCCAGACTTCAAGACCTCCAGCACAGCCCGTGCCACCTCCTCCAACTTTGAAGTAGCTCCAGCCGGCGCCCAACAACTAAGGCAGCCTCCACGGCTCCCAGAACCCCTCTTTCAACCAGATCTAACAAGGCCTCCCTTTCCTAAGGTAAGATCCCTCATTCTATTGAATTTTTCATTACATGCTATATGTTTGTCTTCCTTTCTTTTGTAGATTTTATGCTTTGGCTATCAAGAGAAAATGATCCGTCCAATCAATGGATCGGGTCCTCCCGCCTCATAGCCACAAAAAAAAAAAGGATGATTCATATGCCCTGTTCATCTTTGTTTTTTTTATTTTTTTTTTAACATTCTCATATAGGTAATATGTGCTAGGGATCATACGTAATTCAATTAGTTGTTTGACATTGATTCCAATAGTTTCATTAATCTATGTTTTTTTTTAGTTCGTAAAGGTTGATTTGGGTGTCCAGTCCAATTATGATTTCATGCTTAAATTTTTGTTTAAAATTTCTGATTTTTTCGTGATAGATGTATTTGTGTGTTTGTAATTCTCTGCAAAAAACTCAGATTGATTTGGGTTCTGTACTATTATTTCAAAAATCGAACCCCAATTCGGGTTTTGAACTTCTCTGAATTTTCAATTTCTGCTTTAGCAGACAAGAACCTACGGTACCACCATTTTGGAAGATCCGGATTGCTCTCCAAAAATCACAGTGGATTCATCATTGAATCTACTAATGATCTGGAAATTTTTAAGTTTTTTCCAAACAGTTTTGACCTCTGTAAAAAATCAAATTTCTCAGACCCCTGGGAAAATCTTGATTTTCCTCCGTCAGGGTATAGACCGACCTTAATTCACCAAATCCGTTCAATCCATAGCCTGTCTGCAAAAACTTTCAACATAAACTTTGTTCCTAACATAATTTCCTGTCTTTGCCCAAAATTTGGAAATTTTTGGATCTGTTTCATTATTTTTTCCGGATTTTGCATTTCTGTCTGACAGATTTCAATATCCAGAAATTCCAGAGATTTAAGTCTCTGATAACAGCATGCCCTTTTCCAAACCGTAACCCGAATCCCAATTCTGTAAAAATAGGAAATCTTACTCTGTTTGTCAGGGACATGCTCCCACAATTTCAGCTTTTTTCCCATCTGTCTATCATTTTGTCCATGTTTTCTACCGAAACCTGTCTATTTCCCCTAAATCCTAGAGTCGGCGGATTCCGATCCGACTTGCCGGAGTGGTGCAGCTCTGACCGTAGGTCAAAACCAGAAAGTGTTAAAGGAAACAATCCTTGCCTTACTGTCCTCTATCACCCCATGAAATTTGGAAAATTTTTATGGAAGTTTGATCTCCGAAATCTCCTTTAGAATTAACATTTTAGGCAAAAATCATAAAATTTAGAGTTTTTATTTGAATTTCCATATTTAAAAGTACAAAAAAAATAGATTTTCGAGATCCATTATGTTTTTAGGGTTATTTTAGGTGTCCATGCCAAATTTGGTTTAATTTCAAGTTCATTTGCTCCATGTGTTAGTTTATCTTTAAATTTAGAAGCGAAAATCAGGTTAACTTTGATATTTATGATATTTTCGCCATTTTAGGGTTTTTATCATGTACATAATCATGTAGAATCATATTAGGGTTAATTTAAATCTCCTTTGCATTTCATATTTTTCAATTTTGCAAAATTTATTTCAAAAAACCCTGGTTTCAAGGCCATAGTCTTGTTATCGGGGGTATTTTGGTCATTTTGACCTAAATTTCGAAATTCCAATTTCTAATTCTCCAAAATTTCATGCATATCATCATATTTTATCATATTATGTTTGATTTATTTCATTTGATTTTCAAAATTCCAAAATTTATAAAAATTCTTTCAAAAAACCTTGATTTCAAGGTCATCAGGGGTATTTTGGTCATTTTGACCCCAACTTCGAATTTTCAAGTTTATTTTCGAAATTTATTCATTATTTATCATGTTTATATCAAAGGGGGTATGAATTTGGGTTTATATATGAATAATATCCGATAATTTCCCATATTTTCGGATACATTCAGAAAAACCTACATTTTTGTGCTAACCTTGTTTTCTAGTTTTGCAGGAACATTCAAGAAGAAGACTTAGCTTTTATTTTTTTTTATTTCAATTCAATGTAACCTCAAATGTAATAATTTGGAATAAGAGTTACTTTTCTGCTTAGAATAGGGTTGCATTGCATATAGTTTAATTTATGCAAATTTCAATATGTGATGTATGATTCATGCACATTATTTCAAATTCACTATGGATTACATGAATGGCACGTGCACAAGCTCTTATGGAGTTTATAAACTCGGTGGGATTCATATTTATGGTCATAGTCAGAATACGAAGAAAACCAAGATTTATGATCTTCATATTAGCCACATTCAGCCTACACACTTAGGCTAACTTCAAAAATGCACTGCATTTTTTTTAAAACTTCAAAAAGATTCCTCAATTCTTCAATTAAAATTCCCTTTTCAAATTCATATTCATTCATTCATATTATTCAAATTTCATTGTTTTCAAATTCATTTTCCAATTTCAATTTCAAAAAAAAAAAATTCAGTTTTCTCAAGAATTTCCAAGTCTTTCTCAGGATCTGATTTTCTCAAAATCCTAAGTTTTCAAATGACATTTCAAAGCATTTCTCAAGTTCAAATCAAGATTTTCCTATGTTTTCAAATTCTCAAATTTCAAAATCCCAAGTTTTCAGAAATCATTTTTCTCATATTTTCCAGTTTTCCTGAGAATTCATTTTCCATTTCAAAAGTCATTTTCCAATGAATTTCTTAGATTTTCTCAGAATTCTCAAATCCATTTTCTCAAAAAAGCAATTCCAAATTTCAAAATCGATTTTCTAAAGTTCAAATTTTCCTGAGAAATCACTTTCCAATGCGAAATTCTGATTTCCAATAAAATTCAATGATTTTGCCAGGAATTCCATTTTCAAGCATTTTCCAGTCCTTTTCTAAATGCATTTCAATTTTCCAAAGCAAACATCATATTTTCTTAAACTTGCACATTTTCAAAATTTCATAGCACAAGCCTGATTCTTTGTGCATTCTAGGAAAAATAGAGCATGATTTAGATATTTGAGTCGAGTTAAAGCACGTAATTGATCCTTGGTTCAATTACCCTTGGTAAAGGCGCCAGGAACGGTTGAACCTCGTACCGACAGGCGGATCCCATTCCACGGAATTTTCCCGCAAATTTTCAAAACGGAGGCGAGTTAATTTTCAAAACCATTTTCAAAACTTTGGTCGAGTTTGACTCGCAAAATTCATTTTCTCTCGCAAGGGAGGAGAAAAATTTTGCGATGATAACAACTTTGAAATCGAAGTCTGAATTTTAAAATGAGATAAAATTGAGAATAGAAAAATGAATTTGATTTTATAAATAAGAATTGATTTGAGAAATAAAGAAGGTGTTTGAAGAATTATCTCAAAATCACTTGGATTTTGAAAAAGAATGATATAATTCTATCCTAAATGATGAATGAATTTAAAAGAATTTGAAATTTGGTTTTAAAAAACATATTTCATTCTTTAAATGAATTGAAATAAGATTGAAGATATAATACATTCCTGACTATGGTCATTGAATGTATTATATAATAATCTGTATTTAAATTCACATGAAGTATAAAAATACATTATGGTGCCTTCATAGAGTTTAAAGTGAAATTAATTCTCAATATATCCTGACTATGGCCATTGATATATATTTTGAGTTAAATTTTTTAAGTTAAACTCTAATAAAGGAAGAAAATATCTTAGAAAAAATATGATGATTTTTGAAAAGAGATCCAGTGTGGATCCAGTGTTATTCCATAAAAGATAAGAATCCTAAGCATTGCCCACATTTTGACTATGGCCATCAATGTGAGTCATTTGCTTAGGATTAATTACCTCTCATTAGAATGGTGCACATGCCATTCATGTTCCCATTCATGAAATTTTGAGAAATAAAAGGGGAAATGATATGAAATAGGCAATTCATAATATTTACATGCTCATATATTCTAATCTATTGCAGGAAATTGTAAAATTCTCATTATGATCTAGCTATTACAAAAATTGAAATTTTAACTTAAAATGACAAAGTCCTAATCTAGAAAGAAAACTTGATATATTACATATTTCCTGCAAAACAGAGTTTGTAAGGTAGGGGTGCAAATATGAGACGAAATCTAAGCATTATGGTCATATTGAACAAAAAATCCTTGTATAAATATACTCATCTAAGTGGGTATGGGAATACAATGGAGATGTATGGGACTATACTTACGTTGGAAGGATGCACATGCCAACAGCTGGCCCTAACTAGAGATGACCTGCCTATGCTAGATGATGTGCCTATAGGTAATGGGCCATAAGTTTATGTAAAGTGAGATGCCGTCATCTGACTAAGCTGTGGGTATATGAGGGATGAGACATTACCCATGGGCAAGGTGACTCTTGCGGGTGTGCAAAATATGTGCAAGGGGACTGTAGCAAGTGGTGGTGGGTATGTGATAAGTGTGAGGTACATGGAGGTAGTTTAGTGAAATGATACATGATGGAAAAAATGGAGTTGCAGCTATGAAGTGGAAGACGACAATGGAGGTGTTGAAGGCAGGTTGTGGGAAATGATACTAAATATTATGATATATAATAGGTGGCTGGAGCTAGAAGGCTGAAATGGCTTGTGATGAAGGTGGCTGTGAGCTCTAGTAAAGATGGGTATTAGATGTTGGTGTGCAAGGGTATAAGTGAATGATGTAAGTAGTGGGTACAGTGTAGGACGATGCAGGGAGTGTGGATAGTGGTGCTGGAATATGGAAATGCAGCCAGGTGAGGAAGCTGGAAGCTATTGATGAAGGCAGCTGAGGTGCAGAGCATACAACATGTGCTGTGAAGGGTGTTACTGTGAGCATTAGGTGCGTTGCAAGTGCTAAGCACAAGTGCAGCAGGGCGCTGTGTAAGGGAAGGGTGACAGGGAAGAAGGTAGCAAGTGGCTAAGTGAAGATATAGCAGCAGGTGGGGGGAGTTGCTGACAGTGGAATCGTAAAAAAAATGAATGTGAATGGTAATAGGTGAGTGCTGAAAGTAGCTACAATAGGGGGGGAGTTGGGAATGGCTGGTGATGGGTATAGCAATGAAGAGTGTTGGAGAATGTTGGAAAAGGGGCTTTGTGGTGAGTCACAACAGGTGATGAAAAGGGTGTTGAAGGTGTTATTGTGGAGCTATTGAGAGTGCTGTGAATGAGGGTGAAGTAGCAGCAAGGTGTGGTTACTGTTGGGCATGTGAAAATGCTGTGGAAAGGGGAAAGGCTGAACATGGAATGTGCTATGAGGTACTTGGGTGCAGAGCATAGGTGACGGTGGTGTGTGCATATAGGTGTAAATGGTAGATGATGCATTATATGAAACTACAACAAGCTGTTGAAGATGGAGATGTGGCGGGTGTCAAAGTGATGTGATGGTGTAGTAAGAAGTGATGAAGGTGAGTTGAGAGGTTGTGTAAACAAAAGGGCAGGAGGTGCAACAGTATAGTGGGTATAAGTGTTGGAGCACAAGGGTTGTGTGTTATTGGAGAGATGGATGAAGTTGGCTAGACTAAAACATATGTATAGATAATGAACACAAGAAAAGGGTAGGTGTTGATGCCAAGATGGCAATGGACTGGTAGTGCACTGATGGTGCTGAGGGGTAGGTGGTGTAGGAAGATGCTTAGGTGACAGTGATGTTTTGAAGCTATGGGATGTTCAACAACATGTGATGAAAGAGCTCTAGTATTGTGCTATATGTCTATAACAGTTTAATAAGCAAGCATAGTTTGCAAGCTCAGCCCATCAAGCGTAACTTTGGCCATAACCATTACAGATTCTAAAAAAAAAAAATCTACAAACTTCACTCATTATGATGCAAATCACTGGTTACAAGAGTATGACAGTTGAACTTCTTGTAGCCTTGAATAACAACTCTTATGTAATTGACTTGAATGAAACAATTACATGCCACTAGGCAAGCAAACCTTATGATTTCATTATCATCTGACCATATATTCCAATTTAGCGGCTAAAGAAAAGAAAATCTACTCCATACTGTAACTCCCAGTGAAACCACTGAATCTTTAGATTCAAGAATTTCAAAATCTCTCTTCTGTAAAGTTCACAAGTGTTGGACAATAATATGCATAAGAATGATGAGTGCGAAGGTAATGAACATGGTATGCATTAAACAAGGCAAATACATATGTTATGTTATAGAACAGAAAATATGATAACAAAACATAATAATAATGAATAAAGAAAGAAGAAGAACAAAGTGTTACGAAGCATGGAATGAATAATGGTGATGGTAGAGTGTGATATTCAGAGCATAATTTGGGATATGTTGGATGTGTTGCAGCATGAATGTAACATAGTGAATCAATTAAGTGTGGCAATAGTGCAAAGAGTGAAGCATAGTGCAGAATGTACGGGAAGGTGGAGTAGGTGCTTATGGTTGATATATAATGGCTAGGAAAGAGGAAATCAAACCAGTCTGTTATAAGCTTAAGTGCTGATGAAGTATGTATCTAAAATGAGGCTACAGTAGCAAATGGACTTTAGTAGCAATAGTGCATCAAAGATATTTCTAGAGCTCAACGTTTTTTTCCTTTACACTCGCCCCTTTCAACTTTATTTGCATATAATCTGTAAATGACCTGTAATAAAATACTAACCTACCTAAGATCAGATAACAAGGATGATTTACCATGAATAATGGTGTAAATTCCCTTACCTCTTTGGATATGATTCAGAATCAACATGTGATCTGATAGATATGTATCAACTCAGGGAAAATGCCTACAATGAGATGCACATTGTCAATGTGATAGGATGCACACGGTGGACTGTTGCAAAGCAGGGCACCGTGAAGTGAGGTGCTGATGAAAAATGATGATGCAGGTTGAGTGATGTAGTTTATGATAAGATACAATGAGTCTGTTGATGGACACAGGAAAAACACGCGATGACGATTCTCTTTCTTTTTTTGTAACAAATGTAGGAAATACATTAAACAAAATAGGGTTAAGTCCTCTCTACTGGTGAACTCACGGCAAATCCAATGGGATTTCCTGATAAATCAGATTGGATACAACAAATATGTGATGATATCTATTGAAACAAGGGCATTGGTAATGAAGATTGTGTTATGAGATGACAAACGCACAGTGTGGTGGCCAATGGTGGCTTCAGCAGGAAAACGATGAGCACGGTGGATATGATGATGCGGCAGCTAGTGATGCTGCAGGTGCTATATTCAATCATCGTGGAGTACCTATAGTGAATATGCAAATGCCATATAGCACGAGAAGGTGAATGTCACATACATGGTGATGTGCGGATGACTGCAAAACAATGTTACTATTCAAATTCTCTTGATAATTTCCCACCTAATCCAGTAACTCTGGGCATCAACATCAGATTTGTGCTTAGCTAATTGATTCTTTGATTTCATCGTCATATGAAGAACAAATAAGGATCGATCAATTTATATCAGAGCTCAAAGACTCAGGTTCTTACCATTTCCCAGACGTGGTGTAGATGCAGACCAATATGCAGAAACCAACATATCCAAAATGCTTAATATCTTAATAAAGTGCAGAGGATCAAGACGTACGATAAATCTGAGAGCATCAAAATCAAATATAATACAATGATGAAATGACACCGATGGAGAGAGCATTAGAAACCGATATAATACAATGATGAAACTACATTGATGAACAGAGGTGATATGAGATAATAATGAACAACACAGAACACAAGCATAACTCATAATAAACCAAGAGCTGGAGAAGGCAACAACAAATCAATGTTCAACTAAGGGATTCGTTCATTACGTAGTATATAAAACTATGGTATGATAAAGATGAAGAAAATAAGAGTCAATTTACAGATAATGCCAATTCAGTCTATTGAATTTAAGCGAGCCTTATGAAACCAATAACAGATCAAAGATCTGTGACGCCATGCTAAATCAGAACATGGTGGTGGAAACCAAATCTATGTGATGAAAGAAAAAAGAAAAAAAAAGAAAGAGAAAAAAACCAAACAGACAAAAGAAAACAAAAACAAACAAACAAATGCAAACCTACTGGCATCGATGGCAGATTTTGGGTATTCAAACAAATCTGATATAACTTGGAATATAAAACCAAGAAAACAAAATGCCGATAATAACACTCCCGCACGGATAATGACGAAGGAAATGGGGACCAAAATAGGGAATCAAGACGAAATTAAAATTGAAAAATCAAGCAAGAATCGAAGCAACTGGAAATAAAACAGGAATCGAGGCAAAAATAGGAATAGACTAGAGCATAACACAAACATAAATTAAAATGAAAACAGGAAAAGAAAAGAAAAAAAATGTTGGAACGCATTCGTTCCTTTTGATCTTGCATATTTACATAGATCGATACTTGCTATATGCAAGATCGATGTTGTGTCGATGCTTTAATGGGGGCAATTAACCAGAAACACTAAAGAAAATAAGGGAATCAAAATTACAAGGGGAAAATGAAAAAGCTCTTGTCAGTTGCTTGAAGTTCCTACGACAGGATGGACTTTCTTCAATTGATGAGGAAGAAGGCCAGAAAGAAAAAAAAAAATAAGAAAAGGAAGTAATAAAAGAGGGGAAGGGGGAGAAGGATCAGAAGAAAGAGGCAGAAGGAGAAGCGTGATCGGGAGAAAGAAATCGGATGAAGGGGTGAGGAATGGATGAACCAAAGAGGAGCCTTCGGCTCCTTCTTATAACGATGAGTGTTATGATTTTTACAACAGGGATTCCCCTTCTTTTCAGAAATTTTAAAAAGAGGTTTTCAGAAATAGGGCTTTTCAAAAAGAGGTTTTGGCTAAAAGGGGATTTCATAAGGTGGATGAACTATTTTTTCTAAATTTTTGGAAGAAAGATCTAAAAATATAAGGGAGGTGTGTGGATTTTTACAAGCGGGACCCAAATAAGGTTTTTGAAGCAATTTTACAAAATTTTTGTTTTAAGATTTTTAAGATTTTTCTGAAATGAGTTTTTTTATGAAAAATACAGGATTTGTTTTAGAAAATGAACCTCAAAATGGATCTCGATCCAAGATTTTCATAAAATATTAGGTTTGGATCTCAATTTGAGATCGACTTCAGATAAAACATCCGAGAAAATTCAAAGATATGATTTTTTTGAAGAATAAGAGATCTGGTGATCAGAATTGGATCCAGATATCCGATTTGGATCAGAAACTGGGTCAGAAATAAAAGTTAAGTCTGGATTCCAGTGAATCTGAGAAATAAATGGAATTTTGATTAAAGATTGACCCAATTTATTCAGAGAATGAGCCCAGAGGAAAAAGGGGAAATTTTGGATTTCTTTTTGAAAATTTAAGGTGTTCACAGACTCTCGCAGAGGTAGGTGCGAGTTTTTGCTTTTGCTTTTGCATGTTGACTTGCAAAACTTAATAAATGACTTTAACAAAAAAAAAGATGATGAATAAGAACAATGTAATATATGCACTAAGATCTCCCATATGGAGAATGAGCATCTTAGAGGTTCGGTTTTGGGGGACCACGATGATACAAAAACTTTGTGTGCTTTACTTTGACCCCTGAACCCGATATTGAGATTCTTTCTCCTGGCCACAGTTTTAGGGAGAGTCTGTCACTTTACCTGGGGGTGGTGTGTTTGACACAGTTGTTGTAAAACCCATGAATTTTAAAGAATTTTCAATGAAATAAAAATGTGTGTTTACGTGAGATAATATGGTTTATGAGATATTCAATGTGATTTTGAGGCTTGCGGGCCAGTCGAGTGAACCCAATAACAAATATTGGAAAGGGTACTTGGATCTGGACTTTGACGAGATCCGATGATCTGACCCGGTTCACGAGGCCAAGTAAGGAAACCCGATGGTTTCGAGATGATAGCGTGAGATCCGAAGCACGTTTAAAGTAAGCGAGTGCAAGTTTAAAACCAACGGGTGAAAAATCCACTTGAAAATGAAAGAAATCTATCAACAAGGAAAAACATCCCAATATGACATAAAAAGAATATTTTTGCAAAAGTAAACATCAAGTGGGTTGTGGGGTAGTGGTAGGACACACGGTTGTGTGGAGCCACAACCCGAGTTCAAAACCCCCTGTGCACAAATTATTTTTTTTTCACAAGAAAGTGATGATTTCTACCTTGGTGAAAAGGGTAAAAACGTGGGATTAAGTTAAGCCTAAATTTTTGGCTTTTTCATCTAACTCTACCACGGATTGAGGAGAATCCCATGTGACATGGAAGAGGGGTATCCATAAAACAAATAGTGAGGGAAGTTAGAGAAAATCATGCCAAAGAGAGGAGGGGGCATTGTTGGAAATAGACATCACCCACCAAAAACGTGAGATTAGGGTGAAGATTTAATGCTTTGAAAATTTAGTAACTTTTCCTAAATAGAGGAGTTAAATGAGAGATTTTTGGTAAGGAGTTACACTAGACGTATCTCTCTCTCTCTCTCTCTCTCTCTCTTTCAACATTTCACCTTCTTTCTCCTCTCCCATCGTGATGGTCGACCCCATTGCTAGTCGTGTGGACCGTCCTTGTTGGACGTGTGGACTCCATTGTCGAAGTGTGAGCTGCTCCGACGAAGGTACGAAGTTGCAACCGTGTCGTCGCGAGACTCCAAAGAGGTAAGGAGCATTGCTATTTGTATGTAAGTGGTTGATGCCTTGTTGCACATCTATATTGCAATATCATGGAGTTTACGCGACAAACACCACCTATATGTGGGTGCGTTTAGGGCCTCAAAACCGAGGTGGCATGAGCTGAAACACCTACTCGCCAATAGGTCAATATGGAGTGGTTCAGCCAATGGTTCTCACCCTTGACCAACGTTGGGGCACTGTGGTGTTCTTAGTAAGGACATTATGTTTCTATGTGTATGCCTGGTGATGTGTAGTACTCATATCAAAATCTATAGTTCAAATATATGTAGGGAAATACATATATTTTGGTGTGGGCGTTAGCCATAACGGATCCAAGGTCGAAACAATCTTAGGTAGACGAATGGCATAGAACCTATGAGGGGTTGCCGGAAAACGCCTTGGTCTGTGCATCGATCCACTCTATACAATGGAATCGGTAGTATTAGCCTTGTATTGAACGCTCACAAAGAAAAAAAAACAAAAAAAAAATGAAAAGACACGCCATTTTAAAAAGTTACAGAAAAACGACAAAATTAGTCGACTGGAACAGTAGTTAGTCGACTGATAATATCATCAGTCGACTGATAAACCCTTCAGTCGACTGCTGCTAAATTTTTTTCCAGAAAACAGACATTTTGTCCGGTCGACTGATAAAACTTTCGGTCGACTAATTTTATGATCAGTCGACTGCTGCTAAATTTTTCCAGAAAACAAATATTCTGCCCGGTCGATTGATAAAACTTTCGGTCGACTAATTTTATATAAAAAAAATATAACGTTTTGCTTAGAAGATTTGAAGCAAAAAGGTTGGTCGATCGGTGAGCCTATTGGTCGACTAATAAACATGAAAAATTGAGTAAAGAGTTTTCTAAAATGATTTTCATGAAGGGTTCTTTTAGAAAAGTTTTTCTAAAGACTTTTTAGGTGAAATGCAATTGAAATATCTATGAAGGAAATAGTTTCGATGGTAAACTAAATATGTGATTCACATATGGACTTTAGGATTATGTCCAATACATAGAACACACATGATACAAATATTTGCACAACGAAGATCATTTCTTGTTCAGGATAATATAAGTGTTCAAAATTGAACATGAGGTTTCGCTAAATGTTGGGAGTGCCAAACAAGCACTTAAGAAATGATAAAGTTAGATAATGCCATGTTGCAGCATAACCAGTGGGGGTATGAAACGTACACTCGAGCTCATAAACAAATCTTAAAATGCCGAATGTATAAGTACTCGACACAAAGTTGAACCAGAATTCTAAGAAATTATGGTTGTCGCCTATTGGGCTTCTAGTGAGTAATGTGCATACACTAAGATCACCCCGAATGTGGGTTGGGATTTCAGAAAACCCCTATGGTGCAATGACTCGCACTAAGAATTTAACAAAATACAAAATATTCATTATATAACTTAAATATGGGATACTGGGTATACCTGAAAGACGGTATATGTTACTAGTTTTCCCTAGGTTCTAAGTACACTTAAAAGATGGTGTATGTTACTAGACTCAAACAAACAAGAATGAAAATTTATACACATATAAACTAAATATATTGGATTCTGGGTATACCTGAAAGAAGGTATATGTTACCGGATCCCTTGTAGTGCGATAGCTCGCACTTGGTTATAAAGAAAATGTAAAATGAAAAATAAAACCTTCGAGACTCTGGGTATACCTGAAAGACGGTATATGTTACCGGATTCTTCGGGCTCTGGGTACACCTGAAAGATGGTGTATGTTACTGGACCCATGGTCTACCTTGGAGAGGGTAGGTGGTACAAACTTCGTGGACGTTCGTGTTTTTGTGAGAGCTAGGCGTCTCACCGTATGGTCTTGGTCCGCTACAAGGTCTATGCCTGTGCGTACCCATAGGGTAAGAATAAGTTAAGCATTAGATAATTTATGTTGACTGAAAACTTATCTCTGAAGAATTATATACTGTTGATTTGACTTTAGTGAAACTTGTGAAATCTATAGCTTGTACTAATGTAGATAAATATACCTTTAGTCCAGTCATCTTTTGCACTGTATCATGAATTAGAAATCATAATTATCTTCTTAGAATGATATAAACTTTCATGCTAGTTATATCTGCATTTGTTGCATATATTTGTACACAAGACACTAAGCACCACATATAAATACATTGCTTCTTACGCAGACAGGGGAGTCTGACCCTTCTGCTTTAAATGTTTTTCAGGCAATGCATAAATGGAGCATTGTGGCGTCGCATTTGGAAGTAGTCAAGAGATCTCAGTTTTTCAGTGTTTCCTGTTTAAACTCTGAGTAGTAGATTTACATTTCTGTTATGAGATGTACTTAATGTCATTAATGTTTCAATTAATGAATGGTATATTTTTTGTATTTCTCTGATTTTACCCTGTAATGCACCCGACTTGTGTTTTTCGCACTTCCGCTATTTCAAAAAAAAAAAAAAAAATTACTCCAAAATTTTCACTATAAAAAGTTGGGGCATTACAGTTGTTGTTTTGGTATACTAATGAAGTGACACTTGTGGGCATGGAGTGTCCTTAGTGTCCTCGACATTAGATGTAGAGGTCTAACGTTTTGAAGGTGATTCGGTCGAGGGCTAAGTTAAGAACCCAATAATAAATTATAAAATTGTGTGTTAAGCTACCCTAGGAACCTAACTTGACCTGAGAGAAATTGTACTCGCTTGGTGTATCAGCGGGAAACTGTAATTAAAAAGATAAACTTAAATTGTATGCATTTAATAGAGCATGCATATAGAAATAAAAACTTTAATGAAAAACAATAAGGTGTTCATACATTACTCATAAATCATGCATAATCTTGCTATGCATTAGGACATGCATATTTTACTTGTTCCCTTAGTTGTTACTTGTTGGATGTGAGATGGTTAATTTCTAATACATGTTGAATGCCTTGCTTACTGAAATTAAAATTTCTGCTGTTGATTAAGGTTCTTGTATGCTTAATAAATGTTGCATGAATGCTTAAATTGGATTATGTAATTTTCATAATTGCATTCCTCTGAAAAATTGCATAAAATCGTATATGTGTTCTTTGTAAGATATTATGTGTTTTCTAGTATCGATTTGCGAGATATTATTTTGATTGTTAATTTCGATTTGTAATATATTATGCTGAATTGGATATCGATTTGGAAGATATTATGCTGAATTGTCGTAAATCTATTTGTAAGTTATCAAGCCAAGGAAAAGTGAAAATTCTTACCAGCTTTTTTAGAAATAGGAACTTTTAGGTCATTAATTGATGAAATAGGGAAAGGTTCATCAGCGGCTTCTTAATGTCAGTCTGATTACTATTTTTTCCAGCACACCCTCTCTTTCCTTAAGCAATTGAATGAGGCAAAACCGCCCCCGCAACCCGCCTTTTTGAGAATGAAGCTTCCCGATATAGTGTCGATTTGTGAGATATTATTTTGTTTATTAATATCGATTTGTAATATATTATGCTGAATTGTCGTATATCGATTTGTAAGATATTATGTATTTTCTAGTGTCGATTTGTGAGATATTGTTTTATTTGTTAATATCAATTTGTAAGATATTATGCTGAATTATTGTAAATCAATCTATAAGATATCATGTGTTTTCTAGTGTCGATTTGTGAGATATTATTTTGTTTGTTAATATCGATTTGTAATATATTATGCTGAATTATCGTAAATCGATCTATAAGATATTATGTGTTTTCTAGTGTCGATTTGTGATATATTGTTTTGTTTGTTAATATCAATTTGTAATATATTACGCTGAATTGTTGTATATTAATTTGTAAGATATTATGTATTTTCTAGTGTCGATTTGTGAGATATTGTTTTGTTTGTTCATATTGATTTGTAATATATTATGCTGAATTGTCGTATATCGATTTGTAAGATATTATGTATTTTCTAGTATTGATTTATAAGATATTGTTTTGGTTATTAATCTTGATTTGTAATATATTATACTAAATTATCGTATATCAATTTGTAACATATTACGTGTTTTCTAGTGTCGATTTGTGAGATAATGCTTTGATTGTTAATATCGATTTATAATTTATTATAATGAATTATCGTATATAGATTTGTAAGATATTAAGTGTTTTCTAGTGTAGATTCTTATGAAATATTGTTTTGTTTGTTAATATCAATTTGTAAGCTATTATGTTGAATTGTCGTATATCAATTTGTAATATATTATGCTCAATTGTTGTATATCAATTTGTAAGATATTATGTGTTTTCTAAGAATGAGTTTTATGATATTTGTAGTATGATTTCTATTGTAGAATTACAACAAAGAATTATAGATTTACAACAAAGAATTATAGAATTATAAGAAAGAATTATCGATTTACGACAAAGAATTATAGAATTACAACAAAAAATTACAGAATGTTCAACATTACAATGATTTACACTAATGAAAGTTAAATGCTACAACTATTTTGTAGCTGAAGAATCCACACATGATTTCTGTGTTGCGTTGCTCACTTTTGAATTGAACTGAGCCTGTCATTAAACAAAACAATTTAAGGCACTACATTAAGTTCAACAAGAAATGCAAACATCCTCCCAAAATTGTTACATACCAAAAGACTTGTCAAACTCATGACATCGTTTCACTCAAACAGGTCGGAAGGATTGCAGGTTCCAACGTTGTAATGCACATTTGTAGGGTATTGTTGCATATTGGAAATTTCCTTGACACTTTTCTCATACATACATAGGCTTCTTTGCTTTTTTATGTCAAATCTGCAACATACATAAGTGACCTACATAGTTGTTGGTAACAGAAGGCTATGCGACACTTCTTATCAACACTAGATGGACTGACATTATTTCTATCTAGCAGTGCAATCTTTGCTTGTCTCGTCCATCTTCGCATTATATATGACTTAGATATTTCTTGTATCTTCTTTTGATTAAGTGCCTTTAATGCATGACGACATAAAATACCTTTGAATTCAAATATTTTGCACGTACATTCAACTGTTTCGTTATCAACATTGTACGTAACATGTGCTTCTTTCCTTTTTGGTTGCTCTTCATTCTCCCATATAATATGGTATTTGTGCATATTCTCATATTGCATACGTTCTTCTATGTTACAATTCATGACCTGTATAACATTCTTCTTAGTCCATTCAAATAAAGTTAATGTATACAAATCTGCAGGTCGCATCAATATTTTCATGCCCAAAGTTACAGGGCGGGTGTTGAAGCATTTCATATCTTGTTCAAGCTCATTTTGTCTAAGACTGTCTATAAATAATTCATATTGTTTCATGAAATGAAACATTGTTAAACATGAATACAAGGTTTTCTTCAGTGTGACATGCATAGATTCAGCTCTTTGTGTGTTTATCATACCTGCACAAAAGTATTGTCTTTCATATGCCAATGCCCACTTCTCTTTTTCTGCATATAAAGTTTATAACCACACATAGTCTTCAAGGTCGTACATCTAAATCATTTGCTCCCAATATGACAGAAAAGTGACCTCGTCCATGCTCTCAAGTATACACTTTCTAAACATTTTATCAAACCCTGTCTTCTGATTAAAAATATGTCCTATGTTCTTTGTTGTATTTTAAAAGATGTACCACAAACATAGGTGATGATGTGCATATTGCCATACATGAGACACTGCAGCCGCAATTGCATGATCACCATCTCTAAGTACAGCTCTAGGGTGCTTCATATTCATTGTTTCTATAAATACTCTGAACAACCACTAAAGGTTTTCTTGGTCTGGTCATACAAAAAAGTGTCACCTAATATGCAACTCTGTGAGTACTGGTTCACTCTGACAAACTGCGTAAATGGCCATTGTTCCATATTAATCTTCACTATCGTATAAAAAATAAGCACATCATTGAAGCATTTATAATCTAATATTGACTTTGAATCTTCTCAAAACATATTCATAGCATACCCATCTTCATCCAGTTGCATTGCACTAAAGAAACCAGGGTGATTGCTTGAATTCTTCTGTAGGTAATCAACCAAAGAACATATTTCTTAATTCTTCATGTTGTCTGACCTCTTCCTTCTCAAATGGTTTCTTAGATCCATAGGTGTGAATGGTACATTCTCGCGACCAACATCTATGTGTGTGCATAAATTATGTCTTTCTTGGTGCAATGTCGGTGCTATCAGCTATTTAGGCAATTGCAGCATGTACTTAAGTTATTTTACGATGTGACCTTAACATAGGAGTCATAAATGAAGGGGCTAATTCATGGTTATGATCATTGATTAAAGTACAAACTATATATTTCTCATTCGGAAGTTTTCTTAACACCATTCTCGCTGGACAACCACATCTTGAATCTGACTTGCTTCTTGTTGGATTTCCACTTGACTTCTTCTAACCTTGCTTAGAACAAATATATGCCTTTCTCACCACGACACTCTGTGCATTTTTTACCCAAGAATACCTTCTAACACTGAAGCCAAGTTTTAAGGCATAATCATTGTAAAATTTATATACAGCTTCCTCATTATTAAACTGCATTCCCTCTACGGGAACAAAGTCAAGTGTACTATCATGTAAACTTGAGGTGCATGCACCTTTGTCAAGTGCATTATCAAGATCGTCTACCTCATTATCGAATTGCATTTTGTCTGCTAGAATATTCAAGTCTAGAGTGAATCCAATGCTTGTACTCTTCTTATCATGTGCATCATTAGTGCACATATTCAATTCTTCAGGTGCATCGATAATGCGGATGTTCGTTGCTGCATGACTTTCCAGTGATTGAGACACATCATCTTCACTGCAACTAGTTGATATGCTCAACACTATTATAAGCAAAATATCAATTTGCGTTAGCTAGCGCAGACATTTACTACGATTTATTCAAGATGCATATAACAATGACTACCGATTAGTTAAGCAAGTCAAAGAAATGATTGAATGAATCACAGTATCAAAGCAACAACATAATAGCTTATAATTAGATAATAACAAACAAAATGATATCTCACAATTTGACACTAGAAAACACATAATATCTTACAAATTGATATACGATAATTCAGTATAATATATTACAAATCGGTATACGGCAATTCAATATAATGTCCTACAAATCGATATACGACAATTCAGCATAATATATTAGAAATCGATATTAGCAACTGTTTACCACATCTTACAAATCAACACTAGAAAACACATAATATCTTACAAATCGATATATGACAATTCAACACAATATATTACAAAACGATATTAACAAACAGAAAAATATCTCACAAATCGACACTGGAAAACACATAACATCTTACAAATCAATATACGGGAAGTCAACATAATATATTACAAATCGAGATTAACAACAAAAACAATATCTCATAAATCGACACTAGAAAATACATAATATCTTACAAATCGATATACGACAATTCAACATAATATATTACAAATCAATATTAACAAACAAAACAATATCTCAAAAATCGGCATACATGTTACTACAATCGTGATTTGTGTTACATTGCATATACTGAGTGAATGGACGATACTGGATGGGGTAGAGGCCCTTGCTCACATCTGTAACTAAGCATTCTTGTCAACAGTCCCAGCGTCTTACAAATATCTTCAAGTTTCTAATCGTCGAAACGATAAAATCTAACTGCAATAACAAAACAACGCCTTAATGACACTCATGATGACATACATTCTTCAACAATAGCATGAGGACATGGAAAGGTACTCACCATGCTTTAATGACACTTGTTGGAATGTTTGTGCGTCATGGCTTTTTTCCATATTGCCTAACAAAAATGAAGAAGAAGACATGACTGTAAAAAGAGATGGTCGGCAAATACCTCTATGACGCCCACCAGTGGTCGAACCAGTCGTTTGATTTATAGTTATCTCAACGAGGTAGGAACGAACCCGGGAATGTTTTCTATCTAACACAAAGCAGGAATGAGAAGGCGGCCATGTGTTGTAACACAAGCTAAAAACAAAGGTGGAATGTGCAAATCTATATATGGGGAGCGGGAGGACATTTTCGTCCAACACATATCTATCTTATGGGAGGACATTTCTGTCAAAAGCATATCTACTTTTTTTATATATTATTTTATTATAAAGTCATCGTGGGCAACATTGGCATATGAATTATTGCGGGTCCCAAGATATTCCTCCGTACACATCGAAACACACAAATTTGTGTTTCGGGGAGAACACACAACACCCTCTCTCCCATGACACGGTTATGCTTGACACAATGGGCTTGTGGGCTTGTCAGAAGTTGTATTGAAGAGCGTATCCCCCCAAACTCAACAGGTTGACCAGCAACTCGCCATGGAGGCCCAGTGGGGCAAAGATGGTGGTAGTGTACCTCCATCCTGGAAGAACATTAGAGATGGTGACCCTTCCAGAGTAACCCTTGCGATAAGGTACGCCCCCTTGTTGTTTGTTTCCACTTGATTGACACATGAGTGCCCGGTTGGGACTGAAGTGGATCCCCCACCAGGTTTTCTCTCCATGAAATGCAATGATAGAAACCATTTTCTAGAGCCGCGATCACTCTCTGGTGGGCTATTGATGATCGCCTTCTCACGTAAAAGAGATTGCAAAAGCTTGGTCACCACTTCCCAAACTGGTGTGCACTCTATGAAGTGGATACAGAAAGATCACAACACCTCTTTCCTTGTTGTCCTGCCATTGCAGGAGTATGGACTAGGGTGGCGAACCTCTATAGCATCCAATGGCTGCTCGCTGGACATCTCACTACCCAACAACAATATTTTTTGGTGGAGCTGGGAGACTACCTTTCAGATCATCATTTGGGTAATCTGGAAACTCATGACTCAACATATTTTTGAAGAGTCGAAGAGGTCCTCTAATCAGATCCAAAAAGAATGCCTTATGGTTGCCATGGAACACGTCCTTTGGATTTTGCTTAATTCAAAGAGTGCATGACTATTCAATGGAGGCATCTATGTTGGGTTTGTCCAAAACCAGGGTGGGTTCAAGCAATGGCTCGGCATGGTATTTTGGCTGCACCATCCGTAACCACACGGGTCACTTCCTTGAGGCTGGATGCTTTTCTTCGAGAGGCAGTCCATCAGACAAGGAATGGTGCATTGGGGCCATCATTCTCCAACTTTAAGAATCATTTCGGAGAGTGTAAGGGTGGATCTGGTGTCTACAGTTAATCAATTTTTAGAGGGTAAGTTCTATATTTCTCCCCTTCCTTTAGAGTTATCTACAGTTTCGTGTAGTTTTGACAGATTTTGTATGGGTTCGAGGGGTAAGCCCTCTGAGTTTTACGTTGATAGAGACGGTAGTACGACAGGCTAAGACAGTGCATCTAGGTTTCTATGTCTGGGGCGATTTCTTAGAGTAAATCTAAAAAAAAAAGCTAAATTTAGTTTTAATCAGGTTGCAAGGTTCTTGGCCAAGTTGTATCAAGGGAATTCAAAAATCATGAAAACACCACAACGCCCCAAAATCCCAACTTAGAAAATCCTTAGATTTTTAGAGTAATTTTTTTTTTGAAAACATTGCACAGAGCAGAAAAACCATAAGGAAAAACAATTGAAAATTTTGAGTGGGTTATAAGATGAATCAACAAGTAGAAACAACACATTTCAATACAATTGATTTACAAAATATGAAACCAACAGGGATACATTATTTCACTTTACAAGATATGTCTCTCAGAGAAGGTATTTCCCAAAACCAACTGCCAAGATCTTCAAGTTCTAAAGTGTGGGTTCAATTCTCGCACCACATCGATCTCTATCGCACAACCTGTCAATCACCTGTATCTCCATAAAACGGGGTCAGTACTCTTGTGAGTTGGTGAGATAAATCATTCACAATATACCATTTTCAGGAAAGTCTGAACATGATAACAATTATAACATGAATCAAAAGTACATAACAGAACTATGTCTAACATGATGGAACTGCTAGAAACATGCAACCAAAGTATATGTGCATGTGAGCATATATGTGCATCGTGCGACAAGTATGAGAACTAGCACAAGTAGCGATACAAAGCTATTTGTATCATGATGAGACAGTTAGAAACATTTAACTAGGGTAAGGCATCCTTAGAAACATATCACAAGATACATAATAGTATTCACTAGCTTACTCTTGATGGTACGTGAAGAAAACTCGCATAGGTAACAGATTTAATCTACATTCTTTAAGGTGAACCGTTTCGTGAAATGGGCAACCAGGCAGTTATCATAATTATGCTTATCTATCAACATTCCCTCCTTCCGAGGTACTTAGACCCATCTGGCCTTGTGTTCCCTACAGGGCAATACAAACAATGTACAAAGATCTAGCCCGCCCAATCACGTGCTTTAAAACAATAAAAGTCAAGATGATCATTTCACCGGTGGACACGACATAACACCATTTCATGTTTTAAGGGTATTACGATACGTGAGCTCACTAATAGACATGGAACAATCGCCCAACACAACTCATATGGAGTTCAACAATATCGATTAGAAAATGTACCAATACCCTAACATGGGATTCAATCCCAAACCTTTGTCTGGACACATCAGGTACGTAGTGTGTGACATGCATTAGTGTAATGCCAAGAGGTGAATTACCACATATATATGTGTCACATACGATCCATAGCACATTCATGTCAATATGTGCAAGTGCAAAGTGTAATTGGGCAACGACAATCGATACATAAGCCAACTACACATTTTCATGTATTATTTTACAATTATGACAAAATAAGCATTTGCAATTGCACGTCACATCATATGTCTTTTTGCATCATATTTGGTACCATTAAGTGCAAGGCGATTAGCATAATCGCAATGCATTCCTTTTACTTCGCCACCACTCTTATGCATTTTAGCGAGGGATTCTCATACACGTGTCATGATGTGCCAAAGTGCAAGCGTGCAAACATGCAAAATATTCTAAATTTTCTCGCACAACCATCAAACGTAAATGACAATATCTATGTATCTCATTTCCATTCACAACGTATAAATATGTGCAAGTGACAAGTGACATTGGTCAACCATAACAATACGCAAGTGATCGCATCCCTTTTCTAATATTTGCAATTATGACAATTGAAAAATATCAAACACGTGCCATATTACACAAATTTATGCATCATATTTGGTGACAACATACGCAAGGGAAATTCGCTAAGCGCATCTCATGGTGATGTCATTCGCGTGCAATCCCGCAATGAAGTTCACACAGATGTGTCATGATGTGCAAGTGGTGTAATTCACAATAACTTTGCGGAAATCACATTAGCGCTCATACATACATAATCGAACACGACGCTTGCGATACCATAACAATGCTAGGCTTGACGCCAAGAAGACCACTCGATGTGGCCACGACGGCTGAAAAAACAATGTCATAAACCGCTGCCACTTATGAGGCGACAATGGGAGATGCCGCGACAATCGACTACGGCCATGTAAGAATCGGGTCTTGCTGCGACTAAAGCGACCCGAGTGAGCAGCAAGTTGCTACTTGCTGTCCACCTCCCTGCTGCCATGACGCAGCAATAGGGTACGCCACAGTGCCCGAAAGACAGCCAACGCACTGCACCCGGTTTTGGGCCAATGTGCGGCAGCCACTACCTAACCCGACAGGGTGCAGGTCGTAGCCAAGGCAAACAGTCCAGGTCTGGACAGTCTAATCCAGACTTGTGCTGGGGTGTGCTGACCACACACACACACGGTCTGGATAGAGATGTCCAGACTCGGTGTGGCACTGCCACACGCGGCAGCTGATGTCTTCTTTTAAATCGTTGTAATTTTGAAAAGATTTTTTATATGAAAAACATGTGAAAACCAGACATCAAATAATAAAAACCGGTTCTCACTAGTGGATGAGACCGGGTTGAACTCAGGGAACGGGAATATTTCGTATTCAAGTACACAAATCTACACTATTCTTTATTGCCAAATTATTGAAATGTAAAATGTTCAGAAAAGGTAAAAACAACTAACTATTACAACAAATGAATACCCTTCGCAGAGGGCGTAAAGTGCAATATTTACAAACCCAATTAAATTCCTAATTCTAAAAATAAAAGCAAAAAGAAGCTTTATTCTTCGTACTTCGTGTCATGTAATCGCTTCTGCTCCAGTTCTGTGCTATCCTGCACAATTCAAATGAACACGCGCAGTACCAGAGATAGAAGTAAAAATTATACTAAGCTAGCTAAATGCTAATTACAAAAGCAGGTGAAAGCAAAATAGAAAATCAATGAAGGACAATGACTAAAAAAATTACACACAATCACTGAATGAAAAAGACAAGAATTTTAACACATGATCAAACCGGAATGTAAGAGTAAACAGGAACTCAGAATTGCAAGAAAAGCTAGAAATTACTTAATTGAAAAACAGAAACAAAACAAGGAATTATCCATGATACTACTACAAATTATACTAAAAATCAAAACAGAGGCAAATCTATACTAAAAAACATATTATTTTTTACTTATCCTCACTCATATGTTTTCTACACAGGTTTTCTCAATCACACTTCTAAGCACTGAACTTTTCTCTCTTTTTCAGCTTTTTTCTCGATTTTTTCATTTTTTTCACGCTTTTTTCTTTTTGCGTACTTATTCTTCTCTTATAGCTTGCGTGTGGTCTACTTTTATGCCTTGTGCAATGTCAATACCTTCTATACTTTTTCAATACATACCAAAAGATATCAACTAAGACATAAAAGTGACTTCCTTCATTCACCCTTATAACATGAGAGTCAAACATTTCAACTTGTATCTGTTCTCAGTTACTTAGGATCACGAAGTTTTCCACTCTCCTTTTCGAAAATGGAATTAAAAGTTTCAACTTACATCTAAGTTCCATCTACTAAGGATTGTGGAATTATCCAAACAACCTAACGCATGCTATTTTTTCTTTTGAGCTCATTTTTTACGCTTTTGTTCATTTGCTTAGTTTTTCAAAAATAAAACTATGCATATTCATATTTATGATTCAAAATAAATTCTAACATGTATTTATCATCATTTCTTCGAAATCCGCATAAACAACTATAATTTTTAGATCTATGTCAGAAATTTTTTTTTTCGTGGGGCTTAAAAATCCTCTAAAAATATCATATTTGAAATAACATTCATATAAGTTCAAACTCTTTCTTTAAAAATCTACTTTTCATGAGAGATGTATAAACATGTGCAAGAACGTAAACATAAATATCTAGGTGTGCAAACTACACCCTCCCCCATGCTTGAATAACACTGTCCCAGTGGCACTCTCCCATGCTTATATGAAACTACGTGAATGCACATGAGAGAAATAAATGAGGGAAAATAGTAGAATGACCTGACATGAATTAAAAATACACATTCTATGAATGTAATGAATGCAATGTATACATGACAAAACATAAAACTCATGAATGAAACAAAAAGAACATGAAAAACTCATGAAAAAGTAAAAACAAAATAAAATCTATAAATTCTAAGCAAATCTAATAATATACAAGATATGGGTTGCCTCCCATAAAGCGCTAAGTTTCACGTCCCCAGGCAGATGGATCCCTAGAAAAATCCTTCATCGTCCATGAGATCAATGGACCTGAAGTATCACTCAATGAGGCTCTATAAAGAAAAGAGTGTCATCTGTAACACTACGCACTGTGTTTCCATTCCGTCTACCTCTAACTGTAGGATCATAACTCTCTCGACGTGAAGAACAGAGATTAGTCTCATCTGAAAGACTGGTCAAGAAATGAGAGTCCAGGACCGACCGACTATCAATGAATGCAACTTCAGACAAGTGGTGAATATGATCAGGCTTGACTTGGTCAAGCACCTTCTGCATTTGCACCTCTTGCTTAGTAAAAATTGGTGATCCTAAAGGCTGAGAAAATGGGGCTTTATATGATGAAAATGTATGCTGTGAGTAAGGCCCCTTTTGTTGAGGTATCATGGAGATCGACTCGTCAGCAGAAATGATATGAGGTTCATGAGTCGATTCCTGAGTGGAGTGACATGCCTGCCCATACTGAAGGGATGTAACAGATTTGACTTGCTCATGATGTGAATCGGTGGGTTGCAAGTCAAATGACATGGAATCCTCTCCCTTTGAGACAACAGACTGACTATGAAGGTTCTCCTGGCTTTGCCTAGTGAAAGTCTCAACCAACTGTCCCATTTGAGTCTCTAGCTTAGCTATTGACTGCGTATGGGAGCTCAAAACTTGTAATATCCTATCTTGGAAGGATTGACTAAATGAAGGCTCATGAGGATGGGGTTGAGTATAAGCATGTTGGGCTGGGGAATGAACCTGTGGAAAAATGGGATGCGAGTAACCTTGTGAAGGGTTACTGGGTCTATACTGTGTCTGGGAGGGTTGATGGGATGGTGAAATAAACTGGTTTCGCCAACCTGGGTTATATGAGGATGTAAATGAATCGGGCATGGGTTTAGCGAAACCTTGGGCAACATTCACCTGCTCCTGAACGAATTCAGGATATAATGGCGCTGTCGGACAATCCGCAACACAGTGTGCAGGGCTAGCACATAGCTCGCACACTCTTTCTACTTGATTTCTCGAAGAATTGGCTAGGAATTGATCTAACTTCCTAGTCAACTGGTCAACCTTGGTACGCAATTCTAATTCGGACCCAACTTCGGAAATCCCAACCTTCCTAGGACCACTAGACACAGGTGTAGTCCTATAGAGCCGTGAAGACAAGGTATGATGCATCGTGTTTTTACTCAAGGTCTCGAATAGAGACCACGCCTCGTCCTCACTTTTGAGCATAAAAGTGCCCCCACAAGACGAATCAACCATTTGACGATGCTTTTCAGTAAGCCCGTCATAAAAATACTGCACCAACTGCCAACGAGGCACCTGGTGATGGGGACACTTGCGGAGAAGATCTTTCAATCTCTCCCAAGACTCGTGAAATTGTTCTCCCTCAATTTGAGAAAAACTGGTTATAGCTTTACGAAACTGATTCGTTTTACCAATTGAGAAGTATTTTTTTTAAAAATTCTCTTTGCATTCCTTCCCAAGTAGTAATACGAACCGTCTCAATAGATTTTAACCAGTGCTTGGCTTTATCTTTGAGAGAGAATGGAAACAAAGTTAACCTCATAGCGTCATCTCCAAAGTTATTGATTCGCACAGTCGAGCAAATCTCAAGGAATTCGTCGAGATGACGATATGGGTCCTCATTGCTAAGGCCATAAAACGAAGGTAACATTTGAATCACACTGGCCTTAATCTCAAAATGGCTTGCTCCTACATTAGGTCTCGTGATGCAGGAGGCGGGAGTATACGTATTTGGCATGTACTCCCTCAAAGGACGAATCAATTGATGATCGTCAGCCATTGCGTACACCTTAGAGTAGACCGGTGTAGCACACGTCCTAACTTTGGGTTTTCTACCTAACTAACGCACTAAGCGGCCAAACCACGCAAACCACAAAGCGAGTAAACTAAAAACAACAAAAACTAAACAAACACCACGCAGTTACACATAACAGAGATTATGCAAAGAAATATGAAATCTATGTGTACGGTACCAATCGTACACAGTAACCTCTAAGGGAGTCCTAGTAGGTGGGCTGTGCAGAAAAGTAAGCTCGTCTCTAAGATATGCACATACGTGGTTCTAAACCTAAATGCACACAAACACTAGGCAATAAAGTGAATACTAATTTTACGCCGTTCCCCGGCAACGACGCCAAAAATTTGATGTCTTCTTTTAAATCGTTGTAATTTTGAAAAGATTTTTTATATGAAAAACATGTGAAAACCAGACATCAAATAATAAAAACCGATTCTCACTAGTGGATGAGACCGGGTCGAACTCAGGGAACGGGAATATTTTGTATTCAAGTACACAAATCTACACTATTCTTTATTGCCGAATTATTGAAATGTAAAATGTTCAGAAAAGGTAAAAACAACTAACTATTACAACAAATGAATACCCTTCGCAGAGGGCGTAAAGTGCAATATTTACAAACCCAATTAAATTCCTAATTCTAAAAATAAAAGCAAAAAGAAGCTTTATTCTTCGTACTCCGTGTCATGTAATCGCTTCCGCTCCAGTTCTGTGCTATCCTGCACAATTCAAATGAACACGCGCAGTACCAGAGATAGAAGTAAAAATTATACTAAGCTAGCTAAATGCTAATTACAAAAGCAGGTGAAAGCAAAATAGAAAATCAATGAAGGACAATGACTAAAAAAATTACACGCAATCACTGAATGAAAAAGACAAGAATTTTAACACATGAACAAACCAGAATATAAGAGTAAACAGGAACTCAGAATTGCAAGAAAAGCTGGAAATTACTTAATTGAAAAACAGAAACAAAACAAGGAATTATCCATGATACTACTACAAATTATACTAAAAATCAAAACAGAGGCAAATCTATACTAAAAATCAAAACACAAAGCATGCAGGAATGAACAAGCAAGAAATAACAACCAAGACAGATAATGCAATAGAAAAAAAACTGGAAAATGACTAAATAGCATCAAGAACTATAAAACAGGAATTTAAAAACAGCAATAACATTGAATAAAAGCAGGAAATTAACAATTGCAAAAACTGGAAATGACTTGAAATGAAAAAATTCAGAAAATCAAAGCTGGAAATGAAAAAAAAACAAGGAAACAACTAAAAAATCAGAAAATCACCTAATGTATACAGTAAAATAAACAGGAAATTACAAAGAAAGAACGCAGGAAATTCATAAATTAAAAGCAACAGAAAATTATAGAATTAATCAAATAGGAAATTAAACAAAGAAAACTACAATACGTAAAACAGGAAATTAAGAAAAATAGGAAAAACAGGAAATTAAGAAAAATAGGAAAAACAGGAAATTAAAAACAAGAATTAAAACCGGAAATCGAACAAATGCTGAAATGGAAACAGGAAAGTATATGCTTGACAGGAAAATCAAAGATCAAAATATTCAGAATTACACATTACACACAGAAAACTAAAGACTTATGAATGAAAGAAAACTAAAGAATTAAGAAATCAGACAATCAAACAGGAAAATAACAAAATGTCAAACAGAAAAAAAATGAATTACAGATTAAGAACAGAATTATGAATGAATAAAAGAAATCTAACTAAAGAATAAACTACAAAATAGAAGATCGGACGATGAAAAAAAAAACAAAAACTGAAACATCTATCGATTTTTTCTTTCTTTTCGTTTTTCAGTTTTTCTTTTATTTTTTTTTTATAACCGGGAAAAAAAAACAATAGCAACGATTGAATTAGGAGTAAGAAGAAGAAAAGGAAGATCAGAAGAAGAAGAAGAAGAAGTAGATGAAGAATTAGAAAGAAGAAGATGCTGAAGATCGGAGGAAGAAGAAGAAGAAGAAGAAGATAAGACAAAGATGAAGAAGAAGAAGAGGAAGAGGAATTGGAAGAAGAAGAAGAAGAAGAAGAAGAAGAAAAAAAACTTACCGTGAAATGGAGCTGGAAGGGTTAGAGGAGAAGGAGTGGCGACCTCCACCGTGCTGTCACCGGACAGAAGACTCCACCACCGCCGGCTGCTGGAACTTCATTAGAGGAAAAGGGAGAAGGGGAAGGTAGGGAAGGGGATTAGCCACCGGCGATGGTGGAGGAAGGAGAGAAGAGAGGGAATAGAGGGAAAGAGGGGAAAGGGGGAGGCTTCAGCCGTGTGAGGGAGGCAATGAAACTTTCATTTTTTTTTGGGTTTTAAAAACAAACAAACCGGCTGGAACCGGTTTGAAACAATTTTTTTTCATTTTGAAAAATGCAAACCGGTTCAAGCCGGTTTTGTTTATTATTTTTTTCAGTTTTCTTTTAAAAAAACAAAAACTATGTAAACTAGTTTATTAGAAAGTGTTCAAAAAAATTAAAATCAAAACTTATTTATAAAGAAACTAAAAAAAACTATCCTAACTATTTATATTTATATATAATTTTTTTCTTTTCTAAAAAACAAACATTTAAAATGATTTTAAAAACTATTTTCTCTATTGTTTATTTTTTTATTTTATTTTTAATTGAAAACTAAAACTAAACTACTATGAATATAACAAAAACTAAAATATGTATAAAAATGTAAAATAAAACTATTTTTCATGAATTTTCTATTTTTAAATCATTTTAACACATTTACTCGAAAACTAACATAAAATTGGGTTTTTGAAACATTATTTCATAAAATCATGCATATTTAAATGTTAACTAACCCTGAATTATATGCATGATCAGCAGCCACATCCTAGCCTAACTCGGGTCAGGTTGCGGCTGAAACGAGCAACCTAGGTCTGAACAGTCTGGTCCAGACCTATGTTGGGATGCTCGGGTCCTGAGCAAGGGTTTGGACCGAGGCGTTCAGACCTGGTATGGTGCTGCCATACTAGAACAAGGAGGAGAAGATGGTGCAGGCCTGCGACCAGTGACTCGGGTGCAGCCTGCACCCGGTCACCAACCACTTAGTGGTTGTAGAGCAGGGAGCCCTTGTCCGAGCCCCTGCTCGGTCCAGGGACCTCCTAACAAGTCAAAACCAGACTCGATCCAGACCGTGTCAGGCCAAAAAAAAGAGGGCTACTGCAGCCCGGGTTGGTGGGGGCCTGGCGGAGACTGAGCTAGACTACGGCCGAGCCCAGACCAGCCTGGACAGGGCATTGCACCCTTCCCAGCACTACCCAGATGGAAGCCCAAGAGAAGGCCTGGTTGCTGCCATAGTTTGGCAGAACCTATGCAACCTTCAAACTGAGCAAGAAACACATGCATCCGATGTTGCAAAAATCTCACCACTAATAGAAATGAAGAAAGAATACCCTCACAAATATCTCGTGCGTGGGTGCTCAAGAAACAGTGGAAAACTAAAAATGCAAGTAAATATACATATCTAATCCGCCTTTCCTATGCATTCCATACAATGCATTTAGGAGGTAGGCTTTATGCTTTAACCAAAACATCTATTCCTCATTTCATCCAACCCAAAACAGTAAATAGGAAGGAAAAACCTCACTATGTGCTCTTCCGGAACTCAAAAGATGTTGGTCTCCCCCTTTGCTACATCGTGTAGGGTGGAGTCCCTGTTTGTGGTACCCAACCCTACATGAAACAAGTAGAGGAGAAGAAGGTGGGTGATGGAGGCACGGTTGGCATCAATGGAGGAGGAGGCCTCACGGTTGGAGAAAGGGAGAGAGAGAGAGGCCAAAATGGTTGGCGTTTCTCTCTCCTTCCCTTTTCCCAAACTACTTATAGCTTAGGGTTTTTTGTATTGGATGACTGAGATTAAAAGGAGAAGATGGACGGTCCACACACCCTCCTTTTGGTTTGAATTTTCGAAAACCCTTTCAAAAATGCCACTGCCCCCCCATTTTTTGGGCGGTTTACACTGTTTTTGGCTTTTTACAATTTTTTTTTTGAGTCTTTTCAAAGTGGCGTGGGCTGCACTCTAGAGTGCGCCCATGCCCCTAGGCATGACGTTGGCCTTGTGCCAACTTCTTTAAAAATTCTGAAAACCTCAAATTTAACTTTGTTTAATTTCATTTTGGCTCTTTTCTAAAAACCTCTTCTTTCTTTTTCTTTTTTTTTCTAGTCTACTCAAGATGGCGTGGGGTGCACTCTAGGGTGTGCCCATGCCCCTTAGGGTGACATTGGCTCTATGCCATCATCTCAAGAATTTTATAAAACCCCTTTTTACTTCATTAAATTTCAATTTGGCTTATTTCAAAAATCTTTTTTCTTTTTAAATCACACTTTGGTTCTTGGAAATAACCTTTCTAAATTCCGATAAAAACCTAAATTTTTTCTTAAACCTCTATTCTTATCAGAATTTCTTGGAATACCTTGAACCTAGGCATTTAAAATTCTCGATGGAGCAATTCAAGTAATTCTATGTATTTTGAATAAAATGTAGGGACTCTATGTAGTATCCATATAAGGTACATATATATATATATACATCCATTCTAGGGTTTTCGACATATATAAGTATATACACGAATGTGCACGCATATATATATATATATATATATATATATATATACACACACACACACACACACACATAGATAATTGCATTACAAAATTACATCTCGCATTGAATTTTTCTCAAAAAATTCATGGGTCTTACATCCTACCCCCTTAAAAGGGATTTCATCCGCAAAATCACAAGCAACAAAAAGGTCGGGATAGTGTTCCCTCATACTCACTTTAGGCTCCCAGGCGCATTCTTTGATGCCATGGAGTTGCCAACAACTTTGACCGATAGAGTGGTCCCGGTACACAAAACTTGATCTCGATGATCAACGATCTCGATAGGTTCCACAATGAGGCTTGCTAAGTGATATCCCTGACAATCTTCCAAAAGTCTCAAGTGCACAATGCACAATTCAAATAGTGACATAATATAATTTATTTGTGCAATATCTCAATATATTCTTCGAATGACCCCAAGTGACACTACTTAAAGCCGCTATTATCAGAAAATCATCATTCTAGATGACCAACAATAGATAATTGTCACTCTAACACATTATTCAAGGAATCACCACTCTGATATCATAAACAAAGAGCCACCACTCGTATGACATCGTTAGAAGATCACCATCTTAACGACATTGCTGAAGAATCACCACTCCAGCCACTTCATTAGAGAATCACCACTCTAATGACATTGTTAGAGAATCACTACCCTAACGGCATTGTTGAAGAATCACCACTTCAACAACATCATTAGAGAATCACCACCCTAATGGCATCGTTAGAGAATCACCACCCTAACGACATTGTTGAAGAATCACCACTTCAACAACTTTATTAGAGAATCACCACTCTAATGGAATCGTCAAAGAATCATCACTCTAACGACATTGCTGAAGAATCACCACCGCAACAACATCATTAGAGCATCACCACCCTAATGGCATCGTTAGAGAATCACCACCCTAACGGTATCGTTGAAGAGTCACTACTTCAACCATTTCATTAGAGAATCATCACTCTAATGACATCGTTAGAGAATCACCACTCTGACAACATTGCAGGAGAATCACCACTCCAACAACCTTCATTAGAAAATCACCACTTTAATAGTATCGTTAGGGAATCGCCACCCTAACGGTATCGTTAGAGAATCACCACTCTAACGGTATCGCTCGAGAGTCACCACTTCAACAACCTTCATTAGAGAATCACCGTTGTAATGACATCGTTAGGGAATCACCACCTTAACGGCATCGTCAGAGAATCACCACTCTAATGGTATCGCTGGCATCACCAGCAATCACCACCCGAGCCAATCTCATCACACCATGAGCCCCTCAGACTGTGGCTGAAAACAAGAACTCCCACAACGCTTTCTCAAAAACAATGCCACCATGAAGATTGGCATTATGTTGTCCCCATCTACGACCCTTTTAGGTGTCGACTGCCATCAGGGCCAACTCATAAGCAATTTGCTAAGCGCATATATTCTCATCACCAAGAACAACTGGGGATCTACAATTTCCTCCAACGAGAAATTCAAAGGTCCAACTGGTACAGACAAGGCTTTAGCCTTCTGTCCGAAAGATCACTTCCAAAAATACCCTTCAACAAGGATAGGGTTACGAACATATCCAACGTAGTTGGAGAAACAACAAAAAACACTAACTTAGAGTCTCATCAGACGACTCTTATCAAAACCACATCGTCTTCAATATGATTGGAGTAATAGTTTTGATCATCGTTACGATTCATCAATCGTCTTCACTCCTGGTACTATGGAACGAGGAAGTGAAGCTAGTGTGTACTAATGAGAAATCAGTGAAATATGCAAATAGTCTCTGGGTTTAGATCAAGAACTTCAACTCTCACAGGAGTTGGCACAAACTAGCTTGGAAAACCATATCTGCGTAACAACATTACCTTTCCGGAACTCTACACCAACTTCAACTGGCACTCAATCTCTAAGTGTTTTCTCAGCCCATAATAGGTGCGTACACTCATTTCATGGGGACAGATTTGCCCCACGTATTCTATATTACATCTCACACAAGAAAGTGCTTGATTTGCAAACACTTGCACACTTTGCATGATAGTCTGAACTGCTTGGTTTAGGCTCTCAATGTCTTAAGCCAAATCATGCAAGGCTTCAAGCATCAGGTTGTGTCTCGCATCCGATGACAACCGACTAAAACATACGTATTTATCTAACTATGCATGAATAAGCAACCAAACAATAATCAATAAAATCTACCAAGTCAGGTATACTTACAGTGTGATGGTTGATGTGTGCAGAGTCTTTAACCACACTTCTAAAACACAGGTCTGATACCAGATCTGTAACACTCCAAAATTCCAACTTAGAAAATCCTTAGATTTTTAGAGTAAATTTTTTTTTTGAAAACATTGCGCAGAGCAGAAAAACCATAAGGAAAAACAATTGAAAATTTTGAGTGGGTTACAAGATGAATCAACAAGTAGAAACAACACATTTCAATACAATTGATTTACAAAATATGAAACCAACAGGGATACATTATTTCACTTTACAAGATATGCCTCTCAGAGACGGGATTTCCCAAAACCAACTGCCAAGATCTCCAAGTTCTAAAGTGTGTGTTCAATTCTCGCACCACATCGATCTCTATCGCACAACCTGTCAATCACCTGTATCTCCATAAAACGGGGTCAGTACTCTTGTGAGTTGGTGAGATAAACCATTCACAATATACCATTTTCAGGAAAGCATGAACATGATAACAATTATAACATGAATCAAAAGTACATAACAGAACTATGTCTAACATGATGGAACTGCTAGAAACATGCAACCAAAGTATATGTGCATGTGAGCATATATGTGCATCGTGCGACAAGTATGAGAACTAACACAAGTAGCGATACAAAGCTATTTGTATCATGATGAGACAGTTAAAAACATTTAACTAGGGTAAGGCATCCCTAAAAACATATCACAAGATACATAATAGTATTCACTAGCTTACTCTTGATGGTACCTGAAGAAAACTCGCATAGGTAACAGATTTAATCTACATTCTTTAAGGCGAACCGTTTCGTGAAATGGGCAACCGGGCAGTTATCATAATTATGCTTATCTATCAACATTCCCTCCTTCCGAGGTACTTAGGCCCATCTGGCCTTGTGTTCCCTACAGGGCAACACGAACAATGTACAAAGATCTAGCCCGCCCAATCACGTGCTTTAAAACAATAAAAGTCAAGATGATCATTTCGTCGGTGGAGGCGACATAACACTATTTCATGTTTTAAGGGTATTACAATACGTGAGCTTACTCACAGACATGGGACAATCACCCAACGTAACTCATATGGAGTTCAACAATATCGATTGGAAAATGTACCAATACCCTAACGTGGGATTCGATCCCAAACCTTTGTTGGGACACATCAAGTACGTAGTGTGCGACATGCATTAGTGTAATGCCAAGAGGTGAATTACTGCATATATATGTGTCGCATATGATCCATTGCACATTTGTGTCAATATGTGTAAGTGCGAAGTGTAATTGGGCAACGACAATCGATACATAAGCCAACTACACATTTTCACGTATTATTTTACAATTATGACAAAATAAGCATTTGCAATTGCACATCACATCACATATCTTTTTGCATCATATTTGGTACATTACATTAGCACTTCAAACATTTTAAGAGATCTTTGCCTCATCATGAAATTAAATTTGAACTCATTTTCACGTCTTCTCCTTTTAAATACAAAAAAAAACATTTTGAATCATGTATTCATATCTTAACAATTTTTTGTCATTTTCACATGTTGATAAATGATAACTACGAACAAAGTGACAAAAGTTAAAAACGACAAAATATCGGCAGCCAAAAACTCACAAAAATATGAAAATCTTTTAAAAATCTCATAGTTTTTTTGGCAAAATCTCAGTAATAGAAAATAAATTTAAAATAAAAAATACATTTTTATAAAGAATTATACATAAAAAATATTTACAAATAAAACCATGATTTTTTTTCACAATAAACAGCCGATAAAAACATAAATATCATGTTTAAAATGCAATATTTATGTTTTTGATGAAAAACTTGCCAGAAATTGAAAATATAATGAGAAATTACCGTTTTTAACTTTCAAGTAATTTCTCATGATATTTTCAGAAGATTTTCATAAATCTCGTGAGGGATCTGAGTTTTGACCCGAAGGTCCAATTAATACATGTAGCCAGGTATAGTTTCTGAAATTTTATACTAGAACTAGACCCGACCCGAGTTCCGATTAAGACCCACAAATTTTCAATGTAAAAAAATATGATTTTACCAGGGTTCATGTTCTTCTTATCGAGTCTGGGTATGATTTTTCATATAGTGCATCGGAATAGACTCGGGTCCGGACCTGATACCATACTCAAAAATCTGGTCTAAGTCTAGTTTCACCTGGGTCCGACCAAACCCGACCTGTTGACACCCCTATACAGGACCAACACTGGGCACAACCTTTTTTTTTTCTCTTTAATTTTCAAATCCAATATTGATAATGGATGGGTAGGAACATGACTAGTACGAAGTGGTTCCAGATTCAGCTTAAATAGTATTATGAATCAATTGGGCTCAGTTTGAATGACTCATACTGGGGCTATCTTCGAGTTTCTTGCCGAAAGGAACATGTACAAGACAAAATGGTGACGTAGGTTTGTTTGGGGTCTTAGATTTGCTTTTCTGGTGTTTAAATTTATCTAGTTTTTTGTTTGGTTTATTGCTTTTGCTTTGGGTATTGTATTTGAATCTTGGATTTCTTAAGATCAAAGATATTCCAATTAGTAGTTTGCTTAGTTAAGAAGCTAAGATTTTTAGAGCTACAACTTCATGGCTAGGAGTTTCTAATATTTTCAAGGAAGATTAGTGTTCTAATGTGTGATGAGAATTGATTGGTTATTGCAGGTTTCCATTCAATTTAAAGATGGTATCTTCTCTAAATTGCTTTGGCATGTGGATGTGTGTGTGCATGTGTATGCACAGATATTGTTTTTTCGACAGAAAAAGCTCTACCTGTTATACAACCATAACATTTAGAGAGCGGATCCTGTAAAACGCTGGGTTGCCAATCTCACCCAGAATTGTACAGGATCCACTCTCTACCATTTAGGGTTCGAACTTGCAACGTCCCAACACAAGGTGACGTGCACTAACTACCCCTGCCAGACAACAGAAGCACCAGTTGGTGTGTGCATAGATGACTTTCTATTGCAAATATACATATATCATATACAATGAGTGCCATCTTCATTGCATTTTCAGGTATTTTCAAGGAGTTCCGACCAACAAGTTGGGTTAGGAAACACAAGAGCTAAAGTGTGCAAAGCAATGTTAGCAGTATCGGTGTTTATGGGCAGAAAATTGATACGCTAACAAAAAAATAATTATTTTAATAATTGTAACATGTGTCATGTTATGATTGACACATAATATTTTATTATTATTTTAAGCTGATACAGAATGATTCACTTGAGTATCAGTACCGGCCGATATAGCCAAATTGATTGCCAAACGATTCAGGACCAATAGTGATACTGACAACATTGGTGCAAAGTGTTCCATCTTCACCGTTCTATTCAATTATTCAACTTTTAAAACATTTCATTGCATGAGAGACTGGTTTCTTACGGTGCTTGTGCATGGAAAACCTATACATCATGGCATTCCTGCAGAAACATCTGTTGGCGTTCATGTGAAACCATAAGCGGAATGTAAAAACAAATAGCACATACTAGTATTTGCCATAGAAGAAATGAGCATTGGCGCAGGTGCACGATATTCTCTACAGCTTATCGACATCCACGATGAGCTCAGGCCGTCAAGTCGATGGTGAGCAAGACCTTGAACCCAATGAGAAATGAAGACACCTTGGTTGCACTCATCAAGTAGACATGCCTTAATATATAGGGGGAGGAAAGTGGGGGGTTACATACATGGCATTCATGTATGTTAACCCTTCACATGCCATATTGAATGTGAACCTTTTACATTCACATAACCTCTTCCTCACTAACTCCCACTAATGTCCTACTAATACCTTTATTAGTGTCAAACCGGGTCACACGTAGGGTTGAACTCCATCTGAAATGTCCAACATTCTTTCACTTGACCCATTAACATGAAAAGGCACAAAATCGAGGTTTATACCGTTATTTCGAATTAATTCTTCATGTGGGTTCACATGCTATCCGGTATCATAAGAATGAATTATATGAGTCATGGAGATGAACACCTCTTTATAAAATATCGTATTTTCATGTACTACAATATAATTTATTTTTAGTGCTTTAGCATGTCAAGTTTACCTTTATGAATAAGTTGGTCTCTAACCCATTTTACTGGTCCTTTAATATTGTTATATTGCTATTCTCTTCAACCAAATGAGAGTTCCTTTATGCAGAATCAATAATACACAAAGTCGTAGATAATCAATTTAGTTTCAGAAATGTGATCACATATAACCATAATGTATTGTCATACATCAGAAAGAGTCAAATAGACTCATCCCTTTTACATGTTGGGAATATAATCCCCGTGATAACCCTTTAGAAAGGAGATCCACAGTCATTTTCTTCGTACTGATTATATCAATATACATCAGATGATTCTCAGTCATTTCTTTAACACCAAAGTACTTTAACTCAATGTGTTAACATGAGGTTGAGCTCTTGTTGTTATTCGAGAAGGACACAACTACTTCATTATCACAAAAGATATTTAATGGTCGCTCAATAGATTCCACAATTCCAAGACCTATAATAAAGTTTTTTATCCAACTAGTCTGAGATAAAGTTTCGTATAAAGCAATAAATTCTACCTCTATGATATGAACAATAGTTATAGACTACTTTTCGCTTTTCCATGAGACGACACCACCTACTAGTAGGAAGATGCATCCAGTAATAAACTTTCTACTATCGAGATATCCTCTCAAATCTACATCAGAGTATCCAATGACCTCTAGGTGGTCAACATATAGTCCTTCGTTTCTTGCAAATAGCACATGGCCTTCATTGCTTTTCAGTGCACAATGCCTGAATTTGACTGATATCAACTAAGCATTCTTACATTAAATATGATATCTGGTCATGTGTAGGTATGTGTGTACTGCAACTTCCTAACTGCCGAAACATATGGGACAGTTGCCATCTGAGACTTTTCATTATCATCCTAAAGACAATCCTTTAGGCTTAATTTAGCCCCTTTCACTATTAGTGCCGAATCAGGAGAACTATTCTCTATCCCATATCTTTTAAGAACCTTAAGTAAACTCTTTTAAGTATTTTCTTGGTTTTGAAAAAAATAATAATTGTTTTGCATACATCATCGTCAACCATATCCCAAAATGTTTGAAAGAAGGAACCAAAAACTTACTTTCTCTGTTGTTACCTCTACGATCATGTGCCCATCATCTTCTGCAGTTATTGTTAGATTTTGTATCAACTCTAATGTCTCCTCTTGAGTACCCCCTTCTGAGAAGAGATGAGTAAAGAAATTTGTTATCCCTTCTTGTGATTTCTGATCCATCCTCTCTAAGGATGAGAGATGTTTGTTTTCATTATATTCGCGTTTACCCCAGCATGGAAGAAATGGTTATTCTTGTCCCCCTCTTTCAACCATTTGCATCTTTGACTTTTGACTCCATAAGTCCTTTTCCATCTTGAGCAGGGTTTGCAGTTCATCTCTAAGATGAATTTCCATATTGATGATCATATGCCCATTAACTACCTCTGACTCTCGTTGACAAGCATCAAGTTCCTCTTCCACAACTTTAATCCTGTTCAAAAGGAACTCGACATTGCTTCTGGATCATTCCTTGAGCCCCCTCTTTACTACTACTAGTTTAGCAACTAGTCTATACATTAGACAACCATAGGCTTCCTTTTTCCCAACACCGCTTCACCACTTCATGACAGTCATCCTTTAGGGTTCAAAACCTAAAGAACTTGAAAGAAGAGGCCACTTGTTGTTTGGGCCTACTACTGAGGAGAGGAGTAAACTATTGTGATCAGATAGAGGGAGGACATGTATCACGATATTGGAGAAGGTGAAAAGACATTGTTTGTTCACCAAAGTCTTGTCCAATTTGCTCGCACGAAAGTTATTCCCCTGCTGACCAATGTGCCACGTAAATGTTGGGCCTAAGTGAGTCGCTTCCATAAGCTCACAATGATTGATCACGTCGTTAAATTGATCTGAATCTATGTGGCCTATCATGGACCCATGTCTCTCCTCCATTGATCTTGTCAGATTCTAGTCCCCGAGAATCACCTACAGTGCCTCTCTCGGGTGTTGTTCTAAAATACTACACAGTCGTCTCCTTTGATTAGCATCGTTTTGGCCATACACTCTAGTAGCCATCACCACTTCATTCTTTTGTTCCACCAAGATTGACATAATTTGGTCCCTTTCGAGCATCACTTCCACAAAAACTTGATCCGGATCCCACATGCCGATAATTCTGCTATGGAATGAGGCTTTAAAGTTCCCAACGATCTTCCTTCTTGAATTTTTTTTTGCCAACAATGGCATTACTTCTCGGGTTACTTTGGTTTCTATCAAGAAAACAACATCAACACTATGATTTTTTAGGTCGCCCATGATGCTTCTGTGAGCCCATCTCCTCCCCAACCCCCTAATATTCCAGGCTATCACTTTCATGGGGTTGGGGTTGGCAAAGAGATTGAAGGCTATGACCAGTTGGGCCATCCTCTACTATCTTCTCTATATATGTGAACGAGCCACTGACAATACCAACGTCCTCTCTTTCTTATTCAATTCTTCATCGGATTGCAATAAAGAATTCAATTTAGTAACATCTTCAATGCCCATTTCTTTTAAATCTCCCACTTGGTTGGAAAGACCCTTTCTTTTTAAATACGGTCTGAACCCTCCGTTCTTACAATTATACTCTTTATTCTGAGAGTCCCTCTTGAGCAGTATTCTTTTAACCTGGCTTTGAGTCAGGTTGGATCCGACTTGAGATCCACTACTTGATCCGTCATCACTTTTGAACTCAACATGATGTTTAGTTGGGGTTAAAAAGGTCTTTTTCCCAACTTCTAGACTACCCTTGAGAGTCTCGCTCCCATGCAAGGAGAATTCAGAACAGAGAGTTAGAAATGAACATACCTGGTTAGTCTCCCATGTCTTGTCCAAGCTGCTTTTCTCTTTGAAAATTGACACTTGGGTAGAGTTGTAGCTATCCCCTTTTCTGTGTGAGCCACCTATCCCCTCATGTTGTGGTAATAGCAGAGGGTTAGGCATGCCAATCTGCTCCTCCGTACTCTCTTGTAGCACTCAAACCAGCAGACTCGACATATTCATAGTAACAGGGACACCATCCTCGTCCTCCTCCATCGGAGTCAAGTTGACCTCCTTTCATTCATAATCGTGAACTGCAACCAACCAACGTTGGCCCCTCAATATGATCTGAACCTCATGCTCAGGTGATGATATTTGTGCTATCGTCTTTGCAACCTTTTCCTTGTTGACCTCCTCACCATTCGTCTGACATGCATCAATGGCTTCAGCTACCTGGGAACAAGTTGGGGAGCGATTATTGTTGGAGCCTCTCCTTCCCCTATATTGCTTTTGTCTCAGATTACTATTTGAGGTAATGCCCTGCTCTGTCGCATTTTGCTCTTTAATGGATGTCGATTATGTTGGATCCTAATACAAATCCAGTGTGGTCATTTGGTCTCATACATGAAACCCATATATTGGATCCAGAGTTAGATCCTTGATTTGAAATATGGATCTAGGTATTAAATCTAATGATCTAGAGTAGTGGGTCAGGAATCCAATAACCCACTTACGTAGTGGGTCATTGAGTTAGAACAACTGAGATAGTGGTGGGCCCCACAACACATTGAATTCTCAGCATGTTTGGGAATCCAATGAGACAGTTATGGCTGGGTAACAGCTACCCTGAGGAGGATAAGTAGACCTTTCCCCTGCCTCTGTTGTATAGAGAGCTCGATAATTATATCGAGAAAATCCTCCCTGAAGCAGGTCGTTAATAACAACTCAATTCCCTTCTCTATCACTTAGAGCTCACCCTCACTGTGCACACCACGATCCAAAATCCATCAATGGTATCGAAGCTTAGTTCTGTTGTGCACAGGTGCTTAAAAGTCGCAACAGCTGGAGAGAAGTTGCCACAAAAGGGAGTCCAATATCAGAAGGGCTTGTCCATCAGACAATCGTGCCCAACAGACATTGCTGCCCATAAAGCAACAAAAAGAAAGAAAAAAGTTCAAGTGAAAGAGGGCAAAGGAGAACCCCCCTCTTCCTCAGGTCTTTGTTGATGTCATTACCTGAGGAGACCCCTGAGACAACTTAACTGCCAGAGTCAAAGTCATCGAATCTCGACAGATGAGGGGAGGAAGAGATCCTTTGCAGTAGGGTTGCTATCAGAGTAAGATCCACTCGAGACGACATCACTACTAGACCTTGTTCTTACTTGCGGCCCACCAGATAGTCATACCAAGAGTGCAGCGGCTGAAAAAAAAGGAGTCGAGGGGAGAGGGTCCTCCATCGACACATGATTAACAACGACCCGTGGTCAGGGCCCACCACCTCCTAGAGGGTGGCCTTTCAGCCTAAGATCTAACATCGCTATGCCACCCCTCCGACATCATCATCTTTATGGAATCCTACCACCATGGTCGGAAACAACAACTGTCGAGAGGAGGAGGACGATGACGATGAAGCAACGATTGGTGGTGGCATTCGTCGGTAGAGCATTCTAGTTGCATAGGGAAGAGGTTGCAGAGGGGAGTTAGAGACATGCTCATAAACACCATTCTTCTTCATTAGCTTCTTTTTTATCTACATCCGGCAATATGCCACCAAGTCAGAGAGTGTTCAGAGGCTGACAATCACCTGGTTCAGGCTCTCCCGCTCAACCTGGCTGCCATCTAGTCATTTCTAAGCTTCGTGTACTTTATCGTCAATGTGTCGAACCTTGAAAAGGGCGCACCATCTATCTGAAAGAGGTTAAGGATGACAAGACACTCCAGTTGCTGCCTCTGTGAAGCCAAGCCTCTGTCATTGTCTACAATGCGTAGTGGAGCTACTTTCCTGGCCCACTACTCTAGAGGTGCTCATGAAGGAGGGTGCATACGACAACCCATGGAACAACAGGCAAGCATCACCGAACAAAAGGGTTCTGACCAGTGTAGGCATCAGAGGGGGTGTTGGGGCCCTCATCGGAGGTGCTGCTGGAAGAGGAGCAACGGTTGATATGCGATGGCATAGTAGGAGGCAGAGGCCATTCTGCTCAACGCCCCCTGTGACCCACTGGAACCGGCAGCTGCCGAAGTTTGGCAGTGGAGGAAATGAAAAAATGGAGAGTGGAAGAGGGTTGGTGTTGCTGCCTCTCCCTCTTCCCTCTTATAAAGTGAGAACCCTAATCGGGTTGCCCCTTTTAGTGTAAAGAAAAAAAAAGGAAAAACAGGTCAAGGAAAGAAAAGAAAAAAAATTGAAAAAGAGAGAATGAGAAGGGTCGGTTGTGCTGATCTATTTTGAAAAAGTTCTTCTATTTAGCATAATACCTCCCAGAGTGATGATGCATGAAATGCACACAATGTTACCGAATTATTCATGCATTTTGTAGTGAGATTAAGGTTTAAAACCCACGTTTAGATGCATTTTGATAGTAAGGGGTTATGGTTCGAATTTCAGAGAAATCAGAGTTAAAATGATAGAGTTATGGCTATTTCAGTGTTCAGGCACAAATTTCGAGGTGGATCGGATCCATATCCGACCCAATTAGGCTGTTTTGGACCTTAGATCAACCTTTATAAAGCCCAAATCCAACCCACACGCATATCCATACCCATTTAGAAAACAATTTTCAAAAAACCCCCCAGAATGTTGCGCAGGGTAAAAACTTTTATTATAACACTGTTTTTTAAAAACACCAAAAGTATAAATTAGAGTTTTCGGCAAACCCTAGGCATCTTTGGCATTGGGATTGATGCCTCCTACTGTGACTCTAACTCCAGCCCCTTTCCAACCCCTCATTCCACCTCATTCTCCATTGAAGATTGGTTTTTGCTTGGAAATCAAGCATTATTCTATCTCCCGTTTCATTTCTATTCATTTCTTTATCCTCCTTGTTGTGCTTAATCACCATTTGTTGTGCTTTTGCCGGTGTAGCAGAGGTGGAGACCATTTATCTTGCTTGGAAGTGCGAAACACCCCAACAAGATGAGTCGTCCCTACCTCCATCCGGTTTTTTGAGCCCTCCGATCGCGAATCGGCACTTGTTCCATCTTCGGTGGTTCTCCAACGTGTTGCAGCTGTAGAAACCCTGTTCGTGGTGATATTCCAGCATTCTCGAACAGTCTGAGACGTCAAACTAGCACCATTGTCCGCTCTCTTTTCCCACACAATCGTCGGATCGCCCTGGAGGTAGGTCTTCTTCTCTCTTTTCTTCTAGTTAAAACCCAAAATCGTGTGTGCTTGTTTTCTTTTGTTATTTTCTGAGTGTTTGTTGTATTTTTATTGTTTCAGCCTTAGTATAGAAATCATGCACAGACCAGCACGGTAGATCTAGGTTTGGTTTCATGGTTTTTGTGTTCAAGTATTGATTTCCATCATTTTCACCCAAAACGTGAATATCGGCTAGATCCCCATCTAGCCGATTTTTACTTTCTGTACAGCGTATTTTACTATGTTATCTTTACAGAAAAATGTGTTGCAAAAGTTATTTTTTATTTATTTTGGTCATTGAGTTTGAGTAAGTTTTGTTTTCAAAAAAAAAAAAAAAGAAATCGGCTAGAATATTTCTAGCCGATCTTGGTGTTGTTGAAGTTTCTGTTTTCGGTATCTTGTGATAGTGTTTGTAGGTAATTAGATTGTACTTTTTAGTTTAGATAGTTTAAATTTACAATTGAATCTAGTCATAGGGTGTTAAGTTTGGTTTTTGATTTTCGTGTGAGCCTAAAAATCGTAAAATGCATGTCAATCCATATTAGCCGATTTAATTGTTTGAGTTTTCTGTGGTTTATAGGTTATAAGCAATATTGGATCAAACATATCGGCTTCGTTAGTATAAAATTTCATATTAGATGATTCATGTTCAGTCTTTTGATATTATAGGTTTGTCTAGTTGCATTATTTGATTTATGCATGTGCAATTTGAGGTTGAATATAGTTACTGTTTGTGTTTTCTTTTAGTGATAAATGTATTGTCTCTACAGGCCGTGTTTCAGTAGGTTTTGATTTACTTTAGTTACAATTGAGTTAGTTTGCATTTGAGTCAATTGGTTATATTGAAAAACAAAAATAAAAATTGTGATTTTATTAGTTTATGTAAAATCGAGTCTTAGGTGTAAAGAGTCTTCTTCCCCAAGGTGGGGCGTCAGGCATTAGAGCTCCATTAGAGCTCTAGGCTGCTTTTGGTAAGTGTCTTGTGCATTTTGAAAGTCTTTAGTGTGTCTAGGTGCATTGCATTAGATCTTGGCTGCATTAGATGTTTTTATTGAAATGTTTAGTAAGTTTCTTTAGGTTAGTTCATTTAATTTAATTGTCTACATTCATTAGTTGTAGTCTAAGAAACGTTTTTGGTGTGGTTTTAGGAAAGTTGATTTGAAATAGTAGAGTAATTGCTCCAAAAAGAAAAACGTTTTGAGAGGAATGATTGCTCCAAATTCGTTGACTCCCATTTAAGCAAGTTTGAAATTGGGTTTAAGGAAGGATAGTCAAGATAGAATCAATAATTTTTTGGAAAGTTGAATTGAAGTTTCAAATCTTTTCTAAAAAGGGGATCACAGTTTTGAATAAGGTAATTATTTGTTTTGTAAACCATTTTTGGTAAGCTAAAACCGTGGAGACTATCTTGAATTAGACAATTTCAAATTGTCTACTTACCTTAGTAGGTGATGAAAGACATTAAAGAAGGTAACTACCCCTAGTTGGACGGTTTCCACTTCCAACCTTTTTAAATTTAGATTTAAGGTAAGTATAGACAAACCTCTAGCTGGATGATTTTTGGAGTTATCAACTTTCCCAAAATTATCTTTGAGCATTTATTCTTTCCTATTTCTCTAACCATCCGTAGTGATTTAGCATAAAATTAGTATTAATTAATTTAATTAATAGTGGTAACCTTAGGTTAGTAATTAGGATTATTGTTTAGGAAGGTCTTAACTAGGGTTTCATATATTAGGCGTATAAGTAGTGGAGTCATTATTATTATTTATTATCTTTAATTAATTAGGTATTAATTTTAGGTGTCTAAATTAGGCATTGTCTAAGGTAGTTAACCTAATCTAGTCAACCTAGTTGACCCAATTAGATGAGTCGTGTATCTAGTCTAAGCCAAGTCGAGTCGACCTAGCCAAGTGTGGTGTGAATCGAGTCCAATTCTTTTTTTTAAAAACGGCACCCCCTTTGGTCTTTATTAGTTTAGTTAATTTTAGTTTAGTTAATATTAAATAGAAAGTCAGTTAGTTGAGTGGTTCTGTGTTCAAATTTATCATATTTTAGAAGTAGATGTTTCTTTGACTTATAATTAGTTAGTGAGTGTTTGTTTTTTGTTGTTCTCATTTAGTTAATTTGTATTTAGTTCTTATTAACTGCAGTTACTAGTTCATATAGTTAGGTGTGCACTTTTAAGTATATTAGTTGCATTTGCATTAGTAATTAAAATAGCTTTAGTCATAATTTGCATAGTTTATTCCATTTTCATTATATTTAGCATCATTGCATTTAGTATCTGCATATAAACTGTCATTCAGCATCATTTAGGTCTGCATTGCACTTAGATTGCATTCATAGTGTTTAAAATAGAATCCCAAAGTGAATAGTGCATTGAAATCAAAACCCGATTTTTGCCCTGTCGCACCATCGTTATTTCATGTGCAAATAAATTCGAGTTTTCCAGAAATTATTTTCTATTCACTTTAGTGGCGTGTTAACTGTCTGCAGACCAAATTTCAGCTCGATCCGAGTTGGTCTGGTTTTATTTTTAAGCGTTTTGTGAAAACTGCTTTTTCGGATTTTAAAATTTCGGGACCAGCGATATCCATATTTTTCCCAGTTTTGAAACGCTTATATCTGGAGTTCCAAATATCAGTTTTTAATTCTGTAAAAATTGTCAGATTTTTTAATCTGTTAGTTACAGAATAGAAGAAATTTTGGGAAAATCGGACCTCGTTTTCCTTGTCAAACAGTCATTTTTCGAAGAGCTGTCAGAAGTTTATTTTACATTAGTTAGGGGTAGATTTGTAATTTCATTCATTTAGTCATTTTCGGGCTGTTTTCAGTATTTTCTGCATTTTAATTGCTGCATCTGCATCATCCAGCATTGTTAGACTTAGATTAATTGATTTTAGAATTAGTTTGATATTTTCTTTATTATTTTATTATTAATTAGGTTTTAGTTGTTTAAATTCTCCAGAATTAGGTTTAATTTACATTGTAGTTTAGTTTCATTAAGTGATTTACTAACTTTGCATTTTCCTGTGTTTTTAGGTTGAAAAGCATAATAATTTTCCAGGGATTCTTGTCCAAGTGCAAAAATTAAGAAGTGGCGAAAAGACAGAAATACCTTTGGCGTGCAATAGAAGACTGAACTGTTTTTCCATTTTATTTTAGTGTTAATTTGTCATTGTATTCACATTGTATTTGTGATTAGTGTTTATGGATTAATAAATTGAATTTCTTAGAAATACTTAAGTAATTCCTGTTTCCTGTGGATTCGACCCGTACCTACCACTTTGTGGAAAGTCGGTTATTTACTTTTGGTTGACGATTTTCCAAAGATTTTATTGAAAAACTATCTTTTAAAAAGAGCATTTATAAAAACTCAACCAAATTTTGGCGCTGTTGCCGGGGAACAGCAAATTACTTCTTTTATTTCTTAGAGTTTGATTTATTAATCTGTTTTAGCTAGTTAATTAGTTGTTTTTACTTTCTAGTTAGTAGGATTAGTAAGTGAATATAGGCTTAACATAGTTAGTAAATATAAGATTTACGTACTGTTTTCTAGGATTCACTTTATATTCATTTTGCAAGGAGCGATTAGACAGGTGGGTTTTAGAAAAACTTAGTTTGTGATTTCCTGTATTTCTCTTTTTCATTAAAGTAGAATAGTTTACTTTTTTATTTTATTTACTTAGTTAGATAGTTCTGACATAGATAGTTTAGCATATTTGATTATTAGTGTTTTGATTTGTGATATTTGCATTTTAGTATTTGTGTTAGTTTTAGTTTTAGTTCTAGTTTTAGGTCGTGTGCTTACATCTGGTCTTAGTACCAGTGTATGCAGGGGTGAAGAGCTCTAGGAACCCCATTACATCCATTTGTTGACAACCCAGAGATAATTTTACATTCTCCTCGAAGTTCGACAACAATGGGTGATATGGATCCTCCATCTCCACCTTCAGTTCCTCCCCGTCCTCTGAGGGAATACTTCATTCCTACAGATTATGTTCAGGCATTCTGCATTCAGAGACCCGATGTAGGAGCACCTCACTATGAGATTAAGGCGAGCATTATTCAGATGCTTCCATACTTTTATGGCCTTAGTCACGAGGATCCCTACAGGCACTTAGACGAATTCCTCGAGATCTGTTCTACTGTGAAGATACAGAATTTCAACGATGATGCTTTGAGGTTGACCTTATTCCCATTTTCATTGAAGGACAAGGCCAAGTATTGGCTAAAGTCCTTAGATTCTGTAGAGATAGGGTCCTGGGTTCTGTTGCAGCAGGAGTTTCTTCGGAAGTATTTCCCCATTGGTCATACGAACCAGTACCGGAGAGCCATCACTAGCTTCTCACAGGTAGATGGTGAACATTTTCATGAGACCTGGGAGAGAATGAAGGATCTCCTTAGGAAGTGTCTCCATCATCAGGTGTCGAGATGGTAGCTGGTGCAAAGCTTTTACGATGGATTGTCTCACAGGAATCGTCAGATGATCGACTCTTCATGTGGGGGGACATTCATGCTGAAGAGCGAGGATGAAGCATGGAGGTTGTTTTACACATTGGCCGAGAATTCCCTCCATCATGCTTCAAGCTCTAATTCGGATGGAGCCACACCCAGCATTCAGAAGAAAGCTGGTGTTCTTGAGATTGGTCCATCTACTGCACTACAGTGCAAGGTAGACATGATTGCTCAGAAGCTGGACCAGCTTCTCTCAGGACCACCCACTACTCAGCAGGTGTGTACTCAGTGTGCCAGTCCAGCACATGAGATTATTGAGTGCCCTTCGGCAGCTCAGTACCCTGAATTTGTTCAAGAACAAGTTCAGGCAGCCCAGGGTTACGCCAGACCGCAGAACAACCCATTTAAATCTACATATAATCCAGGTTGGCGTAACCATCCCAGTTTTTCATGGAAGAATCCACAGTCTTCCATTCAGATGCCTACATCCTCTCAGCCAGCTCGGCCGCCATTATTTACTCAGACATTCAGAAGCCGAGTTATCTGTTGTCATCCTCTTCATTTCCTCCCCCTATTCCGTAGGAGTCTGCCCCGCAGACATCTTTTAAGGAGAGACTTCTTCAGGTATTCCAAGAGGTGAAAACCTCTAATCAGAATGGCTTTGAGAAGTGTAGCCAGATATTGAGTTCGCATACACAGTCCATTGTGAAGTTAGAGTCACAAATGAGATAGTTAGCTGAGGCTATCAGTAGGAGACTCGATGGTACGTTGCCGAGCCAGGCTGTCATGAACCCGAAGGGCAAGGACCAGATGACCGGAGGCCTGTTTCATGCTGAGTCACAGCAGCAGGCCAAATCTGTTATGGCCCTGAGGAGTGGACGTGAGTATCACGTCGAGAGCAGAAAGAGTAGAGAGAGCATCGATGAGCCAGAGACCAGTGTTCCACCTTCGTCGGCTCAGCCATCATTATCATCCTCATCTTCATCTGCATCATCATCCTCAGCTCAGAAGAAGGATAGGAGTGAGCCTTCTCATAAAGAGGAGGAGCCACCCATGTATATTCCCCCACCACCCTATCCCAAAGCATTAGAGTCTCCCGGATTCAGAGGGAAGCAGGGCACGAAGATCCAGGACTTGCTTGACATCTTCAAGCATGTGCAGATCAACCTGCCTTTTCTAGATGCGATTCAGCAGGTGTCGGCTTATGCCAAATTCCTGAATGAACTATGTACGCAGAAGAGGAAATCCAAAGAGAGAGTTCCTAACAGGGTTCATCTGACTGAGCAGGTGAGTTCAGTACTTCAGCATCAGACACCACCAAAGCTCAAGGACCCTGGAGCGCCGATCATTGCTTGTACTATAGGGAACATCCGGATAGAACACACATTGCTCGATCTTGGAGCAAGCGTGAACATTCTGCCCGGATATTTCTATTATTTTTTTGGGCTAGGAGAGATGAGATCGACTCCGATTACACTTCAGCTGGAAGATCGTTCTGTCAAGGTACCGAGAGGTGTCTTGGAGGACGTGCTAGTTAAGTTGGATGATTTCTATTTCCCCGTCGATTTCATCATCCTCGATATGGAAGGAGTGGATAGCCAGCACCAGACTCCAATCATTTTGGGCAGACCATTCTTGGCGACTGCCAATGCATGTATCAACTGTAAGACCAGAGCCATGGATCTATCATTCGGCAACAGGAAGGTCAAGCTGAACATTTCCAATGCCACGATGGGTCTAGCGGGAGATATGGACTGTTTCCATGTAGATATTGCACATGAGTTATTCGTCAGAGTTCCCACCTTGGAGAGCTATCATTGAGCCTCTCCCACCACTTGCGGAGACCTCCGCCAAATCTTCGATCGAGTTGCCTCCGAAACTTGAGTTGAAACCCTTACCGGATTCACTCAAGTATGCATACCTCGAAGGTGATAAGACCCTGCCTGTGATCATCTCGTCACTGCTCACTAAGGAGCAGGAGCAGAGATTACTGACTATTCTTCTAGAGCACAAGGCAGCGATTGGCTGGAAGGTGGCTGATTTGAAGGGGATTGATCCTTCATTCTGCATGCATAGAATCCATTGTGATGAAGAAGTTAAGCCAGTGAGGGATATGCAGAGAAGGTTAAATCCCAATATGAAGGAAGTGGTGAAGAATGAGGTGGTGAAGTGGTTGGATGCATGGATTATTTACCCTATTTCTGATAGCCAATGGGTCAGTCCGATTCAGGTTGTACCAAAGAAGTCAGATCTCACTGTTGTGGAGAACGAGAAGGGTGAAAGAATTTCGATGAGGACCACTACAGGATGGCGAGTCTGCATTGATTATAAGAAGCTGAACGTGGCAACTAGGAAAGATCATTTCTCGTTGTCGTTCATTGATCAGATATTAGAGAGACTCGCAGGGCAGAGCTACTATTGTTTTCTAGATGGATACTCAGGATATAATCAGGTAGTTGTCCATCCTGACGACCAGGAGAAGACGACATTTACATGTCCTTATGGCACCTTCGCATTCAGACGTATGTCGTTCGGGCTCTGCAATGCCCCGACAACTTTTCAGAGGTGCATGCTTGCTATCTTCTCGGACATGATAGATGATGTTATGGAGGTTTTCATGGACGATTTTTCAGTGTATGGCTCTTCATTTGAAGATTGCTTCCAAAAACTTACTCGAGTACTGAGTAGGTGTGCGGAGACAAATCTTGTCCTGAGTTGGGAAAAGAGTCACTTTATGGTCCAGGAGGGGATTGTGCTTGGACACATTGTGTCCAAGAGAGGCATTGAGGTTGACAGAGCGAAGGTGGAATTCATTTCGCGTTTGACTCCACCTACCACTATGAGGCAGATTAGGTCATTTCTAAGGCATGGGGGATTTTATAGGCGGTTCATAAAGGATTTCAGCAAAATCTCTTGACCGCTTTGTACTTTATTGGAAAAGGATCAGCCCTTTGTCTTTAGCGAGGATTGCATGAAGGCCTTTGAGATTCTCAAAGAGGCCTTGATTACTGCGCCCATTCTGAGACCTCCAGATTGGACTCTCCCATTTAAGATTATGTGCGATGCTTCTGACTATGCTATGAGGGCTATATTAGGACAACGGATTGATAGGAAGCTTTATGTGATTTACTACGCAAGTAGAACTCTGTCTGATGCTCAGATGAATTATACCACGACAAAGAAGGAGCTACTTGTTGTAGTATTCGCATTGGACAAGTTTAGGTACTACTTGCTCGGTTCAAAGGTGGTTGTCTATTCTGATCATGCTGCATTGAAATATCTGTTGAATAAGAAAGACACCAAACTGAAACTCATTCGTTGGATTCTGCTACTACAGAAGTTTGATCTCGAGATTCAAGATAAGAAGGGAAGCGAGAATGTAGTAGCAGATCATTTGTCTAGACTGATCGTAGAGACCATGTAAGATCAGAGGCTGATCAGTGATTCTTTCCCCGACGAGCAGATCATGTCAGTCAGGACATCACAGTTACCCTGGTTTGCTGATATTGTGAACTATCTGGTTTCGAGACAGATCCCTGAGCATTGGAATAAGAATGAGCGCGAGAGATTCCTATCTCAGGTGAGGCACTATTATTTGGATGAACCAGAGTTGTTCAAATATTGCGCAGACCAGATCATTAGAAGATGTGTGCCGGAGGAGGAGTACGAGTCCATTTTGAGTTTTTCCCATTCTTTAGCCTATGGAGGGCATTTTAGCAGTAGGAAGACGACTGCAAAGGTTTTGCAGTCTGGATTTTATTGGCCCACACTCCACAGAGATGCGCATGAGTTCTGTAGGAGATGTATTAGATGTCAGCAGATTGGGAACATGTCCAAGAGGGACATGATGCCCTTGCTCCCAATTCTGATAGTTGAGATTTTTGATGTTTGGGGCATTTATTTCATGGGACCATTCTCGCCTTCATTCGGAAATTTATACATTCTTGTGGCGGTAGATTATGTGTCCAAGTGGGTCGAGGTTGTGGCAACCAAGACCAATGATCATAGAGTGGTGCTTAAGTTCATTAAGCACAATATTTTCAATCATTTTGGTGTGCCACGTGCGATGATTAGCGATGGTGGAAAGCATTTTAGGAATGTACAGATAGCTTCTCTGCTGAGAAGATATTCTGTCAATCATAGATTCACCACTCCGTATCATCCGCAGACCAGTGGACAGGTAGAGGTGTTGAATAGGGAGATTAAGCGGATTCTAGAGAAGACAGTTCGTCTGGACCACAAGGATTAGTCTCAGCGCTTAGATAATGCACTTTGGGCATATAGGACTGCATTTAAGACTCCCATTGGCATGTCCCCATATCGCCTTGTATTCGGGAAAGCATGCCATCTTCCTGTCGAGCTGGAGCATAGAGCGTATTGGGCCATCAAGAAGTTGAATTTTGACCTCGCCCAGGCTAGCAAAGCGAGAGCACTGCAGCTCTCAGAATTAGAGGAACTCAGGAATGATGCATATGAGAATGCAAAGTTATACAAAGCTTGCACTAAAGCATTTCATGATAAGCACATTGTCAGAAAAGTGTTTGAGCCGGAGCAGAAAGTTTGGCTATACAATTCTCGTTTGCATTTATTCCCAGGGAAATTGAGATCGAGATGGACAGGACCATACATTGTGAAAGAAGTGTTTCCACGTGGAGCAGTTACATTATTCGATCCTATGACCCAAGGTACATTCAAGGTTAATGGGCAAAGACTGAAGCCCTACATTTCAGATTCCTTGCAGAATAGTGAGTGTGAGATAGTGCATCTCACGAAGGCATAAGGATTCGACCAGAGGGATGTATCATATGTACATTAGTTTTGTTTTTCATTCCAGTATTTGCTTTTATTTCAGTACTTTATTTCTTATGTGCTGACATTTGTTTTTGGTTTATGCAGGATGAATCTAACATTTAGTGTATGAGAATGAGTTACCAGATACAGAGCAGAGCTTTCAAAGAATTCATTGATCAGATGAAAAAGTCAAGTCAATTAAACTTCAGAAGCCCAGCACAGATCAGGTTGTATCTATCATTTCTCTCATATATATTTATTGTCGTTTAGTGTGCATTTGCATTGCATTTTTTTATATTTTGTATGCCACTAGAGACAGTGTCATTCAAGCATGGGGGGGTGGTTTAGATGCACACTAATTTTTTTTTTTTATGTCTGGTAGCTAAAGTAGGCATTTGAGAACAAGTTTGTAGCATATATGATTGTTTTTGGCATAATCTAACAGTTAAGAAATTTTTAAGCCCCATGTAAAAAAAAAAAATCTCTGAGCTGATTCGAATAGAGTAGTTATTTATGAGAAAATTCAAAGAAAATATAGTATTTGATTGTTAGAAAATTTTGAATCACTTTAGTATAAGTATGCACAGTATGTTTTGTGAAAGAAACAAGCAATGGAAAGATGTTTTGAAAGATGAGTTTAAAAGAATAGAGCTACGTTTAGTTGTTGATGTCTTCGTGAATCCTAGTAGTGGAACTCAGACACGAGATGAAGTATTTGAGTCTCTTAACAAAAAGGATAATGAAGGAGATCATTCTCTTGACTAATCGATATCTATGGCCTTTGTAGTTCGAGTAAGTAGAATCTGAAGGGTGTTTTACACCTGGTGCCCCAAAGCCAGCTGGTTTGGGAGCCACCGGTTCAAAAGCTTGTTACATGGACTGCATAGAAAGCCTAAGAGATAGAGACATTGCACATGACGAGAGAAAGACTATACGTAAACTATTAGAATAGAAGCTCTAGTGACTCGAGCAATTAAGTCTGAGGGATACTCTGTATCTAGTGCCCTAAGGTCGTCTGGCCTGGGAGTCACTGACCCAAAGCCAGCTGGTTTGGGAGCCACCGGTTCGAAAGCTTGTTACATGGACTGCATAGAAAGCCTAAGAGATAGAGACATTGCACATAACGAGAGGAAGACTATACGTAAACTATTAGAATAGAAGGTCTAGTGACTCGAGCAATTAAGTCTGAGGGATACTCTGTATCTAGTGCCCTAAGGTCGTCTGGCCTGGGAGTCACTGGCCCAAAGCTCGCTACACGGGTCACGAAAACTGGATATTCGAAATAGTGCTCATGTGAGAAGAATGCTCAAGAGAGAAAATTGAAAAAAGGGTGAAAAATTGAAAATCAGAAGAAAAAGAATGTGTTGAATAAGAAAAATTTCATTGCTTAGGAGAATGTGTGAATTACTGTGCAGAAAATATACAAGTGAGAATAAATGAGTAAAACATGATAGTACTTGACTTTCTCAGAAAAATCATAGAAAACTACAAATTTAGAAAAGTGAAGGAAAAAGATTTTTACAGTAGTGGCATGAGATTTCTGAATTTGTTTTGAGAATGTTCATTACATGAAATATTTGTTCCAACTGTTTTCTTAACTGCTTACTATGTTTGAAAAATTCATTCCTACATTTCATTGATGTTTGTGGGTAGCATCTTTGCAAACCCTCACAAGACCTTACTCGTCCACTGGGGTAACCCAAGGGTTTAATGGGCTTGTTGCATAAGTTAAATGCAACCGTGATTCCTACGAAAGTGAGTTAGTTTTTCATGCATACATGTCTAGCATTTCTTGTCTCTGTTGCATAGCATAGTTAGTGGTTTGTTAAGGGACTAACAAACATTCAAGCATGGGGGTATTTGATGATGCATGAAATACACATCATGTTAACAAATTATTCATGCATTTTGTAGTGAGATTAAGGCTTAAAACCCATGTTTAGATGCATTTTGATAGTAAGGGGTTATGGTTCGAATTTCAGAGAAATCAGAGTTACAATGAGAGAGTTATGGCTATTTCAGTGTTCGGGCACAGATTTCGAGGTGGATCGGATCCATATCCGACCCAATTAGGTTGTTTTGGACCTTGGATCAACCTTTAGAAAGCCCAAGTCCAACCCACACGAATATCCATACCCATTTAGAAAAAAATTTGCAGAAAACCGCCCAGAAAGTGGCGCAGGGTAAAAACTTTTATTATAACACTGTTTTTGAAAAACACCAAAAGTATAAATTAGAGCTTTCAGCAAACCCTAGGTGTCTTTGGCATTGGGATTGATGCCTCCTACTGTGACTCTAACTCCAGCCCCTTTCCAACCCCTCATTCCACCTCATTCTTCATTGAAGATTGGTTTTTGCTTGAAAATCAAGCATTATTCTATCTCCCGTTTCATTTCTATTCATTTCTTTATCCTCTTTGTTGTGCTTAATCACCATTTGCTGTGTTTTTGTAGGTGTAGCAGAGGTGGAGACCATTTATCTTGCTTGGAAGTGCGAAACACCCCAACAAGATGAGTCGGCCCTACCTCCATCCGGTTTTCTGAGCCCTCCGATCGCAAATCGGCACCCGTTCCATCTTCGGTGGATCTCCAACGTGTTGAACCTGTAGAAACCCTGTTCGTGGTGATATTCCAGCATTCTTGAATAGTCCGGGACGTCAAGCTAGTGCCATTGTCCGCTCTCTTCTCCCCCACAATCGTCGGATCGCCCTGGAGGTAGGTCTTCTTCTCTCTTTTCTTCTAGTTAAAACCCGAAATCGTGTGTGCTTGTTTTCTTTTGTTATTTTCTGAGTGTTTGCTGTATTTTTATTATTTCAGCCTTAGTATAGAAATCGTGCACAGACCAGCACAGTAGATCTAGGTTTGGTTTCATGGTTTTTGTGTTCAAGTATTGATTTCCATCGTTTTTCACCCAAAACGTGAATATCGGCTAGATCCCCATCTAGCCGATTTTTACTTTCTGTCCAGCGTATTTTACTGTGTTATCTTTATAGAAAAATGTGTTGCAAAAGTTATTTTTGATTTATTTTGGTCGTTGAGTTTGAGTAAGTTTTGTTTTCAAAAAAAAAAAAAAAAGAAGAAATCGGCTAGAATATTTCTAGCCAGTCTTGGTGTTGTTGAAGTTTCTGTTTTCGGTATCTTGTGATAGTGTTTGTAGGTAATTAGATTGTATTTTTTAGTTTAGATAGTTTAAATTTACAATTGAATCTAGTCATAGGGTGTTAAGTTTGGTTTTTGATTTTCGTGTGAGCCTAAAATTCGTGAAATGCATGTCAATCCATATTAGCCGATTTAATTGTTTGAGTTTTCTATGGTTTATAGGTTATCAGCAATATTGGATCAAACATATCGGCTTTGTTAGTATAAAATTTCATATTAGATGATTCATGTTCAGTCTTTTGATATTATAGGTTTGTCTAGTTGCATTATTTGATTTATACGTGTGCAATTTGAGGTTGAATATAGTTGTTGTTTGTGTTTTTTTTTAGTGATAAATGTATTGTCTCTACAGGCCGTGTTTCAGTAGGTTTTGATTTACTTTAGTTACAATTGAGTTAGTTTGCATTTGAGTCAATTGGTTATATTGAAAAACAAAAATAAAAATTGTGATTTTATTAGTTTATGTAAAATCGAGTCTTAGGTGTATAGAGTCTTCTTCCCCAAGGTAGGGCGTCAGGCATTAGAGCTCCATTAGAGCTCTAGGCTGCTTTTGGTAAGTGTCTTGTGCATTTAGAAAGTCTTTAGTGTGTCTAGGTGCATTGCATTAGATCTTGGCTGCATTAGATGTTTTTATTGAAATGTTTAGTAAGTTTCTTTAGGTTAGTTCATTTAATTTAATTGTCTACATTCATTAGTTGTAGTCTAGGAAACGTTTTTGGTGTGGTTTTAGGAAAGTTGATTTGAAATAGTAGAGTAATTGCTCCAAAAAGAAAAACGTTTTGAGAGGAATGATTGCTCCAAATTCGTTGACTCCCATTTAAGCAAGTTTGAAATTGGGTTTAAGGAAGGATAGTCAAGATAGAATCAATAATTTTTTGGAAAGTTGAATTGAAGTTTCAAATCTTTTCTAAAAAGGGGATCACGGTTTTGAATAATGTAATTATTTGTTTTGTAAACCATTTTTGGTAAGCTAAAACCGTGGAGACTATCTTGAATTAGACAATTTCAAATTGTCTACTTACCTTAGTAGGTGATGAAAGACATTAAAGAAGGTAACTACCCCTAGTTGGACGGTTTCCACTTCCAACCTTTTTAAATTTAGATTTAAGGTAAGTATAGACAAACCTCTAGCTGGATGATTTTTGGAGTTATCAACTTTCCCAAAATTATCTTTGAGCATTTATTCTTTCCTATTTCTCTAACCATCCGTAGTGATTTAGCATAAAATTAGTATTAATTAATTTAATTAATAGTGGTAACCTTAGGTTAGTAATTAGGATTATTGTTTAGGAAGGTCTTAACTAGGGTTTCATATATTAGGCGTATAAGTAGTGGAGTCATTATTGTTATTTATTATCTTTAATTAATTAGGTATTAATTTTAGGTGTCTAAATTAGGCATTGTCTAAGGTAGTTAACCTAATCTAGTCAACCTAGTTGACCCAATTAGATGAGTCGTGTATCTAGTCTAAGCCAAGTCGAGTCGACCTAGCCAAGTGTGGTGTGAATCGAGTCCAATTCTTTTTTTTAAAAACCGCACCCCCTTTGGTCTTTATTAGTTTAGTTAATTTTAGTTTAGTTAATATTAAATAGAAAGTCAGTTAGTTGAGTGGTTCTGTGTTCAAATTTATCATATTTTAGAAGTAGATGTTTCTTTGACTTATAATTAGTTAGTGAGTGTTTGTTTTTTGTTGTTCTCATTTAGTTAATTTGTATTTAGTTCTTATTAACTACAGTTACTAGTTCATATAGTTAGGTGTGCACTTTTAAGTATATTAGTTGCATTTGCAATAGTAATTAACATAGCTTTAGTCATAATTTGCATAGTTTATTCCATTTTCATTATATTTAGCATCATTGCATTTAGTATCTGCATATAAACTGTCATTCAACATCATTTAGGTCTGCATTGCACTTAGATTGCATTCATAGTGTTTAAAATAGAATCCCAAAGTGAATAGTGCATTGAAATCAAAACCCGATTTTTGCCCTGTCGCACCATCGTTATTTCATGTGCAAAAATTTCGAGTTTTCCAGAAATTATTTTTCTATTCACTTTAGTGGCGTGTTAACTGTCTGCAGACTAAATTTAAGCTCGATCCGAGTTGGTCTGGTTTTATTTTTAAGCATTTTGTTAAAACCGCTTTTTCGGATTTTAAAATTTCGGGACCAGCGATATCCATATTTTTCCCAGTTTTGAAACGCTTATATTTGGAGTTCCAGATATCATTTTTTTAATTCTATAAAAACTGTCAGATTTTTTAATCTGTTAGTTACAGAATAGAATAAATTTCGGAAAAATCGGACCTCGTTTGCCTCGTCAAACAGTCATTTTTCGAAGAGCTGTCAGAAGTCTATTTTACACTAGTTAGGGGTAGATTTGTAATTTCATTCATTTAGTCATTTTCGGGCTGTTTTCAGTATTTTCTGCATTTTAATTGCTGCATCTGCATCATCCAGCATTGTTAGACTTAGATTAATTGATTTTAGAATTAGTTTGATATTTTCTTTATTATTTTATTATTAATTAGGTTTTAGTTGTTTAAATTCTCGAGAATTAGGTTTAATTTACATTGTAGTTTAGTTTCATTAAGTGATTTACTAACTTTCATTTTCCTGTGTTTTTAGGTTGAAAAGCATAATAATTTTCCAGGGATTCTTGTCCATGTGCGAAAATTAAGAAGTGGCGAAAAGACAGAAATACCCTTGGCGTGCAATAGAAGACTGAACTGCATTTCCATTTTATTTTAGTGTTAATTTGTCATTGTATTCACATTGTATTTGTGATTAGTGTTTATTGATTAATAAATTAAATTTCTTAGAAATACTTAAGTAATTCTTGTTCCCTGTGGATTCGACCCGTACCTACCACTTCGTGGAAAGTCGGTTATTTACTTTTGGTTGACGATTTTTCAAAGATTTTATTGAAAAACTATCTTTTAAAAAGAGCATTTATAAAAACTCAACCACAGAGCTTTATCTAGACAGGTTTGGACGTAGATTGGGTCAATTCAGTACATGTAGTTTCTTGTACACCTAGTTGGATTCAGTAAATTTCTTTTGGACCCAGTTATGATCTTTTTTATCTCTACCCTGATATATGAGAGAAATTTTTTAGCATGCATAATTTTTTTCTAGATCCTGAAATGATTTGCATCTTTGCATATTATTTTAAAATGCTATATTTTTTGTTTATGTTTGAATCCTAATATATATAGATCTGGATCCAATATGGTTTGTATTGATCTACTTTTTATATGGATTCAGTTTAATTGTAAGATCTATTAGATTTGATGTTTGAGTCAAGATTGGATCTGTTCAGTATTGGACTAGATGCTTGGATCTGCAAAGGTGACATAGACCTAGTTTGATTCAGTAAAGCATATTAAATTTGGTTGAACCTATATAAATCTGGATAAATTAAATGGATTGAGTGTAGGTCTAATTGAATTAGTTTTGGATCCAAACAATGATATTAGATCTTGTTAAACTTGAATGAATCTAAATATATCTAGTAATAACTTTTGGATCTAGAAAATATAATTGAACATACTTGAACTAATATTATATAAGAATGGATCATTTTATGAGTGTTTTGATGTTATTTAGATGTTAAACAAATAACTCAACTTGGATTAGTATTAAGATCTAGTTTGAAATTGTTTTTTACTTCAAACTCATAGTATGATATAAACCCAATTATGGTCAGATACATGTATAATTTTGGATAGTTTCTTAAATAAGTTTTCTTCTTGAGTAGATCTAGTATTGGGTCCGGATGCCCAGATATGCGATATGGATCTAGATTTGATCCAGATTTTGTGATGGATCCATAAAAGTATAATGCCCGAATATGAGACATGGATCAATATTCGATCCAGAGTTTATGGTGGATTAGGATATTAACAAGTCAGGCATTGAACTTAATATTATGTTTTGTATGGGTTCTGGTTTGACCCAGATAGATTCAGATAAGTAGAATATTGGATGTGTGATGTGAATTTATTTGCATTTGAAACATATGGTTATGGATTTGGATTATGGTCAAATCTTGTGTGATTCACGGTTTTATTTAAGCTTGTATGGAGATCCATTTTAATATGGATCATGTTGGACTTGATAGATAACATCTCAAGTTGGATTTGGATATGGACTCATATAAATCTAATGAATTAGGATATATATTTTTTTGTGGATCTGGTAATAGATATGAACTTATATGTTCACAAGCTTGTGATTCGATTAAAGCCTTGGAATTGACTCATCATGTTTGGCATCTAAATGGTAATGAGATAACTTCCATTTGTTATCGTCGTGAAATTTTTCCCGTCTTCCCCTTCCTTGCGGAAGAGAGAGAGGGAAACGCTTTCGCGCTTCAAACTTGACCGGATTTTTTAAATTGTTTTGAAATACTCGCCTCCGTTTTGAAAATTGCGGGAAAATCCATGGGATGGGGCTCGACCTGTCGGTACGAGGTTCGACCGTTCCTGCCGCCTTTAACAGGGGTAATCGAACCAAGGACCAAAATTGTGCTTGACTTGGTAAATTTATCGAAATTATGTTCTATCCTAAATGCACAGAGAATTCAGGCGTGTGCTTATGAGATTTTGGAAAATGCAAGTTGGAAAAACATGATGTATGCTTGGAAAATAATTGGAGTTGAAAAGCATTTCAAAGGAAAAAGATGGAAATCAATCTCTCAGAAAACTCAGACGAAGAAGGTTTGAAATCTCGAGAAATTTTATAAAGATTTGGAAAATCTTGAAGAAGGGAGAATCTTGAGAAAGTTTATAAAGTCTTATGAAGAAATGATACTCTCGGGAAAATTTTGAGAAAGTTATAAGGACTTGGAAAACTACAAAGAAATGATAATCTCGGGAAAAGTTTGAGAAAGTTTAGAAAGACTTGGAAAAACCATGAATAAATGAGAATCTCAGGAAAATTTTGAGAAAGTTTATAAAGACTTAGAAAACCATGAGGAAATGAGAATCTCGGGAAAATCTTGAGAAAGTTTATAAAGACTTAGAAAAATGAGAATCTCAGGACAATTTTGAGAAAGCTTAGAAAGACTTTGGAAAATCATGAGGAAATAAGAATCTCAGGAAAATTTTAAGAAAGTTTAGAAAGACTTAGAAAACCATGAAAGGAAAAAAAAATAAGAATCTCAGGAAAATTAAGGAATTCTTGAGAAAAGATGATCATTTGAAAAGAAAAACACTTATCACGAAAACTTGGATTTTTGAGAATTTTCTTAGGAAAATGATAGAAAATTTTGTAGGGAAAATCATTGGAGAAGGAAATTTAGAACTTAGGAAATTGAAATCCTGAGAATCTTGCTTTTGAAATGTTTGAAAATCAACTTTGATTCTTGAAAAAGATGAGAAATTCCTTTTGAAATCATCTTAAGAAAATAACATTTCCAAGGAAAATCACAGGAAAACTTTGATTTGGAAAATCCAACTTCGAATATCATCATAGTTTCTTGAGAAATCGATTCCATGAAGTGAAAATTTCATGAGAAAATCATGAGAAAACCAATGATTTCATGATGCAAATGACATGAGTGAATGAATGCACTTTGAAAGATTTTCAAAGAAATTTGTTGGAAAAATGTGTATTAAGTCAAAATAAATCCTTCACATATTCTGACTGTGGCCATGAATATGTTCAGAGTTTAATTGATTTAATGCACAATACTTTGAAAATATTAGAAATATGATGTGCATTTTAAGATAGCCTAAGAGTGTAGGCTCAATGTGACTGGTAGAAAGATGATGGATCTGGGTCTCGTGCATATTCCGACTAGGGCCGTAAATATGGACTCCACCGAGTCCGTCAACTCCCTAAGAGTTGGTGCACGTGCCATTTGTGTACATCCATAGTGAATTTTGAAATAAAATGCATGAATCACATAAACAGGATTTTGCAGAAACTCAAACTATATGATATGCATCATAATCTAAGCGGGAAAGTAAAGTTCTTATTCCAAAATTTCATCAAGCTATTACATCACTAAATAGTATAAACGAAAAGGAAAATTCGCAGATTCTGGCTCCTTCTTCTGAATATACCTGCCAAGCTTGAAATAGGGTTAGCTCAAATATGTGAGTTTTTCCAAGATTTTTCGATAATATCCAGGAATTATCGGATTTATCTAGATATAAACTCAATTTCATGCCTCCTTGATATAAATGGAATTAACATGATGTGAATGTGAGAAAATATGAAAATAGAGATTTGAAATTTCGAAATCATGATGAAATTGACCAAAATATAATATTTACGTCAAAATAATATATGAGTATCTAAAAATTTGAATCCTGTATACAAAGTGTAATCATTTAACAAATCCCAAGCAACCAAATAACCTAATGCAATCATAAATAGTGAAAGTCACTAGCAAAACTAAGCAAAACCAAGCCTAGTACATAACCTGTGATAATAGAGGAAGATCATACCGACAATAGCAAAAGTAATAAGATGGATTTAAAAGGGGAGGTCACAAGGCCGACAGGCTAAACAATCAAAAAGGGGTACCAACAGTATTTCAAAATGTGTAGGGGGGAGCATGCAAAAGGGGGAGACTTCTAGCCAACAGGGACTCATAAAAATTCGTGATGGAGGAATGAGGATAGAATAGAAGATATTTAATTACTAAACCAGCCAGATAGAAATTGAAATTTCATTAATGCAATTGAGATTTGAAAGCTAACTAAACTGGCAATAAAAATTCTCTGTGAACCAAGATCTATTAAGTTCACCACATAAGGCATTGTCACTCTTATCCAACAAGTAAATAAAACCACACAGTCTGAATTTTAAACAAATGCTTTCATTACATTCAAAAAGAACCAATCTGATCAAAACAAAACCATAACAAATATCAAATTTGAATAGGAAACTATGAAAGGAATATCCTAATCAGACCAAAACTGACAGATTATGAGGTGAGAGTGAAAGAGTATGAGATACATTATGTTAATTATGTGTAATAAAGGGATCATCTCTCCTGAAATTATAATATATATATATATATATATATATATATATATATATATATATATACATATTAAATCTAAAAAAAAAAAAAGAAATCATTAGGGAATTTCAGCATCATACAGCGGACATCTAAATCAACTAGACTTCCTTTTTCCTGCTCCAATAACAAGTTTACTTGCAGATATTGAAAGGTCTGATCGAGTCAACCTGAAGGCTAAATTTACTGGCAGGAATGTTACATTTTGCAGGTATTGAACCAGATTTCCTCTTTTGGGGAAGTCTTGAATTTTTACCCTACCCATATTAAGCTAACAGTTAAAAGAGAAAAGAAATCAAATCATACGAATGGAAGGAGAGAACTGTGGGATTTAGGAATGAACCTAGATACAGGGTATTGAACTATATAAAATATGAGAGCAGATACGACTAAAAAAATTTTTGGACAAAAACTTGATTCAAATGTTTAACAAAAGCTAATTCATACGAAGGAAGAAAAAAAAATGGGAGGTATGACATTTTGTTGATGTAGACTGTGAGAAAGAGAGGCTTGATCCATAAGAGGGATGAGCTGTCTCATCTACATAGTCTGAACTCCTCTATTGTACCACAGAGAAGAAAGAAAAAAACGAGAATTGGGCATTCAAATAGGTATTCAGGACACGTCAATTCCATCCAGCAAATGGCAAAACAACCAGTTGAATGAAAACTGAACTAGAAAAAAAAAAAGAGGGTAAAGTGATAGCAGATCACATTACCTTGGTATATTTTGTACCAGGCGACACCGTAGCCGTGATGGAGTGGATGGTCCTCGTCCTTTGGTGTTTGGATCGTAATCCGCCTGGGAGCTGGTCCTTGAAGATTTTGTTTATCAAGAAACAGATGCTCGGTTTGGGAACGACGGCAGGGAGATGGTGTTCCTGCTATGCTTTGCAGATTTTCGGTATCCCTTAGCTCCTCCGTCGGGTGATGGTGGATGCAATCCAGGAAAAGGGGGGAAAGGAGCCGTCGGGTTTCCTCTTTTGCTGGAAGAAAAGAGGCAAGGTAATGAAAGGAAAAAAAAAAAGACAACAAGGGGATAGGTGTCGTTGGTCTCCTGCTGGTTGATGGGCTGAAGGAGGTGATGTAAATCCTGCACGCCTTTTACAGGATTGGTCAATCCTCTTGGACGGTTCGGTTGAAAGGGGATCGAATCTTCAGAGGGGAGCAGAGGGTTTCTGCCAAGAGGACCTCCACAAGTCTTCTCCTGCTAGTCGAGAGGGGACTCCGTGAAGAAGAGGGCGCTGAAGGGTTAGGGAAAGAAATCCGGATCCCCTTTCGGATGGCCTCAGCCTCCCTTTTAAAAAAAATTCTGCCCTTTCAGCCAAAAGCTCGGGCCTCTCTCGTGAAAGATTTTGATAAGCTTTAAAACTGATTTTTGAAAAATTTCAAAATTGTCGCCATTTGAAAGGGGGGACGGCTCCCTTTGCTCCAGCAAATTTTTTTGAAAAGTTAGGTAAAGATAAAAAAATTTGGGTTGAAAAGTAATAGTAATAAATGAAAAACAAAACAAAATGATAAAACGAATGTTGTTGTTTTAAGGTGGTGCCACCTAAGCTAGATTTGAAATCTTTTTGAAAAATTGTTTTTCTTGGCAAAGAGTTTTAGTGGGGTGCCACCTACGTGGGCCCACTAACTATTTTATTAAAATTGAGTTAAAAAAAAAAACTTTGTAAATCGGTGCCACTTCCGCATGGGCACTATTTTGAAAATAAGGGATTTTTTTTTTTTTTTTAGAATTTGAGTGTGACACCACCTAGAGGCGGGTCCCACGTCACTTATTTGAGATACGAGCCAAATGAGATATTTTGGGAATTTTCACAATAATAGGCTAGTTTAGAAAACACGAAGTGAATTTTTGGTTTGATTTCAAAACTTGGAAAAAAATGGTTTTTCAGGGCAAAATTTAGAAAGATGCGGAGAAATTCGGAGCCTTTTTGTAAAAGTTTGAAATAAGATCTTATGAATTTTGAAATTGTGTCCCCCTCTTTTCAACTGACGAAATTTTAAAAATCAATGTCAAAGACTATCCAGATCGTTTTCTTGAGAAAACTTTTGTAACTCGGGGTCTTGAGGGTAAAATGGGAAGAATTGGTAATTTTGAAGGCCCAGGGTTTTGAAAATTTATTTTGAAAAGTTTAAAAATCAAATCTGGATTGACAATTTTTGAAATCAGGAGTTCTGGATCTCAAAATGACATGTTGTGCAGTGAAATGATGCAATGCTATGCAAAGACATGTTCTATGAAATATCACTCTGAGTTTGGATTTGAAAATTCTGACTTCTGGTTAAGCATGAGATTTGGAGGATTTGTAGTTTGAAGATGTCTTTGAGTCTAAATAGAGAGGTTTTGAGACTCGAGAATGGAATTTAAGACTTTCTGCAAGGTTCAATCTTGGAAAATGACCATTTTGCCCTTCATTGGTTCCAGAGAACCGAAATGTGATGATTGGTGGAAATGTCAGGAAGGTGAGTGAAAATTTGGGGTGTTTACAGATGCCCCTCTTTGCTACTAAGCCGGCTCATGGCCGAGCTTAGTGGCAAAGAAAAACACACCAAATTTGGGCCATATATAAAAAATTGCCCCAGTTAGAAGGATCTGACTGGGTATGGAGAAATTAGCCCGAGGAAGATGGTAGGTATGAAATGGAGAATGAAGAGGAAAGATTCAATCTATGAGAGTGAAGTTCAGGTTTTTGCCCTTAACCTGGATGGGACAAAAATACCTCGTTTGGAATGAAGCTCAGGTTTTGACCCTTAACCTGATTGGGGAATGGAATATCTTATTGAAAGAAGACTCAGGTTTGTACCCTTAACCTGATCGGGCGGAAGATGAAATACCTCTTTGATTGAGGCTCAGGTTTGTACCCTTATCCTGATCGGGCAGAAGATGAAATACCTCTTTGATTGAGGCTCAGGTTTGTACCCTTATCCTGATCGGGCGGAAAATGGAATACCTCTTTGATTGAGGCTCAGGTTTGTACCCTTATCTTGATCGGGCGGAGAATGAAATACCTCATCGAAGGATGCTCAGGTTTGTACCCTTATCCTGATCGGGCGGAGAATGGAATACCTCTTTAATGAGGCTCAGGTTTGTACCCTTATCCTGATCGGGCGGAAAATGAAATACCTCTTTGAATGAGGCTCAGGTTTGTACCCTTATCTTGATCGGGCGGAAAATGAATGGAATCCTCGAAGGAAGAGACCATGATGGAACCTTCGGATCTTGCACAATAAATCCGACAGGGTTTTTGCAAAAGGAAGGAAAATGAGGTCCCTAAAGCTTGAAAAGGGGTTGATTTTGGGCGTCTCATTGCTGAGACTAAAATAGCTTTTGAAATTGCCTTTTGCAAGAAATGATTGGTGGTTTGACCTCGAACCGAAATGGGACTGTCTATGGTGGGACAGTGGGATACAAGGAAGTGTGCAAATCAGAGAGCTCACGCTCTCAAAGAAGGGAAGGAATCAAGTCCTTAAGAGGGATTTAAAATTGGTGTCAGGATATGTTGAAAACGAACATCAAGCTCTCACTTCATGACAGGATAGCTAAAAAATATTGTCAAAATGTTGAGAATTTTGTTGTTGATTCAAAATTTTTGAAAATGATGCATATTGTTGCAAAGATATTCCTTCTTTTCTACCTGAAGCATTACCTCCAAACGAGATTTACTTCGTAGAATCAAGATTTAGCATCCAAATTGCTTGCGATTGACCTTCTTCAAAGAGGTTATCAATTTCCTTGATATGAACAAGAAAAAAAATTTGATATTATGAAAGCAACTGATGAAAGAATATTGATAATAGAATTGCACAAATTTAAAGAAATTCTTGGCAAATTTTGGCAGTTTGATATCCTGGGAGCTTCTCTCATGATAATCTTTCTGCACTCTTTTGGCTCTTTGAGTTTTTTGCTGCATTCTCCTTCATTTTGGAGATGTTCTGACTTTTTCTCTCTTTCTTTTTCCTCTCTTTTTTTTTTTGGAAGGGTACGTCGCAAATTCCTTCAACTTGAAGATGTTTCGATCCTTCTTTGACGATATTGGCTCAGGGGTTTGGATGATAGCTGAAATTAAATATCTTTTAGGGATTGTCGGGAAGCTCATCGCATCTGCCTTCATCTTGACAGTGCTTTGGACTTTCCATGGAAGGATCCGTCACAAACTCCGTCATCTTGGAGATGTTTAAAATCTTCTTTGGCCCCGGGGTGTACTCGCCTAATTCGCCTTCATCTTGACGACAGGTGAGAGATCCCTTTTGCGGATATTTAATTGCAGCTTGAGGAGATAGGGCTTGGGTGAATGCTCTTTTTTTCTAGCGCTCAGGATATTTCCACTGCCTCGTTTTACAAGAATAATCTTTAAAGATGTGCCATTTGACTGCGATCAATATCAATCATCTACGGCTTTTCGATAACATTGAATCTTCTTTTCTGGCCATATTAAGGATTTATCCTTCATCCTTTTGGTTGGCCAATAGAAAGAATTTGAAGTTTGAATCTCTTTTCGTAAAAGCTTCACTCTCTTGGGAGTAATGCTGAAGGTAAATTGAGATAGAGATTAGTGCAATAAAGATTCTGAAATCAACAATTAATTGATTGACAAATTGATAAAATTTTCTCAAAATCCTTGGTGAAAGTGAGTATTTGAAGTCCGGCTCAACACATCCGTGACGAAAATTCTCCTCTCTTTTTCCCCAAAAAGAGAGACTCAGACTTAGCCCTTACCTGAATGGTAAATGGGAAATACTCCTCTCTTCCCTGAAGAGGTGGTGTTTGCAAAATGAACTTTCGAAGAGAAATTGAGCTTTCGTCAAAGCTCCCTAATGTTAGGCTTCTCTTATAAAAAGGGGGCCGATAATAGTGAGGTCTGAAAATTGGGTCATGAAAAGAACGAGTCCATCACACTCTCCCTGCCAAGAGGGTCCTTCATGACGAAAATGACCTAGTATGAAATTGGGGGGTCACAAGAAAAGCGAGTCTCCGTCGAGCCTCTCCCTTTAAAAGGGTTCCTCGTGTGAAATTGGAAATTGTTTTATAAACGGTTCACAAAGACGCGAGTTCCTTCAAACTCTCCCTGAAAAGGGGCTAAGTGAACGAATTGGATAGCATGCGAAAGGAACGAGCTCCCTCGAACTCTCCCTAAAAAGGGTCTCTCACAAGAGAAAATGATTGAAATTGGATATTGAGATTGATTGACCCAAAGGTCGAAATTGGAAATTGGAAATTGGAAATTGGAAATTGGAAATTGGAAAATTGGTTGCTGGAAATTGAATGACCCGAAGGTCGAAATAGGATGACCTGACGGTCGAAATTGAGAATTGGTTGACCAAAAGGTCGAAATTGTGTGACTCGAAGGTCGAAATTGAGAATTGAGTGACCTAAAGGTCGAAATTGGGAATTGAGTGACCGGAAGGTCGAAATTAGGAATTGAGTGACCCGAGGGTCGAAAAATTGGAAATTGATTGACCCGAAGGTCGAAATTGGAGAATTGCCTGATTTGAAGATTTAAATTGGAATTTGGAGGGCAAAATATCAAACTTGAGCAGTTGACAGATCCTGAGGATCGAAATGACTTGGATCAACACAGGAGAATGATGAGTTCGAGTCAGAGCTCGAATAAAATACATAGATCATGAGTCGGAACCTGGATCAACAAAAGAAAATGAAGAGCTCGCATCTGAGCTCGAATGAATAGGGAGATCTCGAGTCAGAACCCGGATCAAATGAAGAGCTCGAATGAATAAAGAGATCTCGAGTCGGAACCCGGACCAACAATTGAAGATGAAGAGCTCAAGTTAGAGCTCAAAATGAATAGAGAGATCTCGAGTCAAAACCTGGATCAACAAATGACAATAAAGAGCTCAAATCTGAGCTCAAATAAGATAATGAGATCACGAGTCGGAACCCGGATCAACAAAGGAAAATGAAAGGCTCGAATCAGAGCTCAAATAAGATGATGAGATCGCGAGTCGGAACTCGGACCAACAAAAGAAAATGAAGAGCTCGAATCAGAGCTCAAATAAGATAATGAGATCGCGAGTCGGAACTCGGACCAACAAAAGAAAATGAAGTGCTTGAATTAGAACTTGAATAAGACAAAGAGATCTCGAGTCGGAACCCGGATCAACAGAGAAAAATGGGGAGCTCGAATCTGGGCTCGAATGTATAAAGAGATCTCGAGTTGGAACCCGTATCAACAAATGAAAAAAAATGAAGAGCTCGAGTTAGAGCTTGAATGATGAGATCTCGAGTCGGAACCCGGATCAACAGAAGAAAATGATTTCAATAAAAACCCGAGTCGGAACTCGATTTTTCGAAAAGTTAGGATTTTGAACATGTACTAGTTTGAATACTGGATTTTGAAATAATACCAGTTCGAGCACTGGGTTTTGGTTCGGTATTGGTGATTACCTTTCAATTTTGAATCATTTAGGAATTGTGATGGGACTATTTGTTGAAATCCCAATACTGACCGGATTGTTGTTAATGCAGTTGAACGCAAACGAATATGAATTGATGCATATGAATGCACACGTGCGTGAAATGAGGAATTTGTTTATCCTGCCTGCATACAGAACAAAATTTTAAAAATGCCCCAGTGTAACTGGGAAAGAAAGTTGAATCATTATTTGAAGGAAACGGGAAGGATTACAAGAGGAGACTAGATATTTCAAGTGTAGAACTTTTTCAAGTGTCGAGCATTAATAGGATCCGGCAATTCTACCCCATCTGCGTTGATGAGCCGATATGAGTTGCGGGGTAATGCTTCTTTGATGACATATGGGCCTTCCCAATTTGGTGACCATTTACCGCCAGGATGATGCTTGAGATAGGTTGTGGATCTAAGTACTAAATCATTGACTTTGAATCTTCTTTCGATGACTGACTTTGCGTATTGCCTGGCTACTCTCTGGCGATAGGATTGATCATGCTCTGCTGCTTTCAACCTTCTCTCGTCGAGCAAGTCTAACTGTACCAGTCGCTGCTGCTGGTATTGATCAAGGGGTAATTGTAGAAGTGAAGCAAATTTCAAGGCGGGCTTCTGAACATGTAGCGGCAACACTACTTCTATTCCATAGACCAATTCTGATGGAGTAGCATTCGTTGGAGTGCGAATAGTGGTACGATAGGCCCATAGTGCATCGTGGATCTTCTCATGCCAGTCACGTCCTGTTTCCACAGTTCGCTCCAAGATACGAATTAAAATCTTGTTGGTGGCCTCTGCCTGACCATTCCCTTGAGGATAGTAGGGAGCGGAGAAATGATGATATATTTTGAACTTTGAGCAGAATGTCTTCATCTTTTCATTCTTGAAATGACTGCCATTATCTGATACAATGTCATGTGGGATGCCGAAACGACAAAGGATGTTCTTGTGGATGAAAGAGACTACGTGTCGTCCTTCTACTGTGCGAAGAGTGATAGATTCTACCCACTTGGTGAAGTATTTTGTTGCGGCCAGGAAGTATTTGTGGCCATTTGAAGCAGAGGGAGTGATGGGACCTACGACATCAAAGGCCCACATAGAAAATGGCCACGGAGAGACAACAGACTGTAAATAAGTTGCCGGAGCATGAATAGAGGGTGCGTGTATTTGGCATTGCACACACTTCTTCACATAATGATAACAGTCTTGCTGCATAGTTTTCCAATAATAACCTGCTCTGATGATCTGCTTGACAAGAGTTTGGTAGCCGACGTGACCACCACAGATACCTTCGTGTGCTTCTCGCACAACCTCTTTGGCTTCGTCTTCATCTAAACATCTGGAATACTCTGAACTGAATCCACGGCGATAGAGGACATTGGCCAAAATGAAATATCGAGTAGACATACGCTGGATTGCTCGTTGCTCTTTCTTTGAGAGTTCTGGAGGAAATTCGCCAGTTTCTATGAAAGTTTTGATATTGTAATACCAAGGCTTCTTCTTTTGCTCAACCTGGTTTACTTGCTCCGCCGGAAGGAAAGCAGGTTGGTCAAGTCTGCCAATTTCAAAAGAGCGATAAGATTCTCCATTCTCGAATGCCATAATGGAGCCTAAACTGGCTAGGCTATCGGCCACTTGATTGAAATCTCTCTTGATATGGAATAACTGAAATTCTTCGAACTTGCTGACAAGAGCTGAAACAATTTTCTGATAGGGAAATAGCTTCTGATCTTTGACCTGCCATTCAGCTCGAACTTGATTGACAACAAGTAATGAGTCGCCGTAGGCATGCACTCTCTTAACATTGAAGTCTAGTAGAATCTTTAGACCTTGAATCAGGGCTTCATATTCAGCCATATTGTGGGTACATTGAAAGTCTAACTTGAGAGAAAATGGAATCATCTCCTTCTCAGGAGTGATTAATAGGATTCTGATGCCTATTCCGGCCATGTTCTTAGAACCATCGAAAAATAAATTCCAGACTGGAAATTGCTAAATATTGCAAATTTGCTCATCAGGGAAGTCATCTTCGGCTTTCACTTCTTCCAGAGGAAAATCCGCCAATTGATCTGCAATTGCTTGGCCTTTGATTGATTGCTTCGAGACATATTCTAAGTCATACTGCATCAATAAGACTTGCCATTTTGCGACCCGTCCGCTTAGGAAAGGTTGCTCCAAGATGTACTTGAGAGGATTGAGTTTAGACAAGATTTTGACTTCAGATGCTAGCAGGTAGTGTCTTAGCTTCTGACACATCCATACCAGAGCTAGGCAGGTCTTCTCTATTTGAGAGTATCTCTTTTCATAATCTATGAAAGTCTTACTCACATAATAGATGGCATGCTCTATCAGGCTGCCTTCTTTGTATTGCGCCAAGAATCCGCCGCATGCGACTTGATTGACTGAGATGTATAATAAAAGAGGTTTTCCCAATTCTGGCGGCTTCAAGATAGGAGGATTGAGAAGATACTTTTTTATTTGATCGAACGATTGTTGACATTCTGGTCCCCATTCGAACTTTACTCCTTTTCTGAGTAAGTGGTTGAAGGGCTCACATCTCATCGCCAAGTTGGAAATAAACCGCCGAATTGATTGCATGCGTCCCTGAAGGTTACGCAACTCTTTGAGATTTTTCGGGGGTGGCATATCAATGATAGCCTTTGCTTTGGCTGGGTCAACTTCAATTCCCTTTTTGTTGACCAGAAAACCCAACAATTTGCCTGATTCGACTCCAAAGACACACTTTTGCGGGTCAAGCCTTAACTTATAAAGGATGAGACGCTTAAAGACTTGATCAAGCGCTTCGAGGTGATCTTCTCCCTCTTTAGATTTCACGAGGATATCATCAACATACGCATCCATGATTTTGCGCATCTGATCGTGAAAGATAACGGCCATTGCCCGTTGATACGTTGCTCCGGCATTCTTGAGTCCAAAAGGCATAACGGTATAACAAAAAGTGCCCCAAGGCGTAGTGAAAGAAGTTTTGGATTGGTCGCGGGCGGCCAACTTAATCTGAATGTAGCCAGAATATCCGTCCATGAAAGAGAACATAGCATGTTCTGCCGTGCTATCGACTAGAAGATCGATGCTTGGAAGTGGATAGTCATCCTTCGGAGTTGCCTTGTTGAGGTCTCTGAAGTCTATGCAGATCCTTACTTTGCCACTTTTCTTTGGGACAGCGACGATATTGGTTAACCAATCTGGGTAGTCAATAGCTCGAATAAATCCTGCTTTGAGCAAATCTTCAAGTCCTTCCTTGACTTGTTGTTCTATTCTGGGATCCATTTTTCTTAGCTTCTGCTTAACTGGTTTAGCCTCCGTCTTTAAGACAAGACGGTGTTCGACTAATTTGGGGTCTAAGCCCGGCATGTCTTCATATGTCCATGCGAACACTTCTTCATGCCGCTTGAGAAAATTTGTAAGCCTTTTCTTTTCTTCCGGACTCAGACTGGTTCCAATCTGGAGAATTTTGGGATTTTCCTCCGAACCGATATTGACATCTTCAGTCGGATCTTGTACTAGAGGAGATGGTTCACCTTGCTTTTGAACTGCAGCGAACTCTGGTAATTCCTGAAGAGACTGATCATATTCTGCACAATCATCTGATCGCTTTGCAATCTGGCCATCTTCGGTGCTTGCTTTGACTCTGTGAACTGTTGCCGACTTTCTAAAAGCCTTGGGATTGAGAACGAGCTTCTTAATTGTCCGGGAAGTCATTCTGAAATTTTTGGATGAAAAATTTGGTTTAGATAAATCGGCCCATAGTATGACAAGCAATCATTTGAAGAGAACCATGCATGAAATTGAATTTATAAAATAAAGAGATAGACAGAAAGGGAATAAATGGCATCCAGATAAACAAAGAAACTTGAAATTTTATTGATTTTGAATTGATCAAGGACATTGATAAAAAAATGAGACATTTATTTTGGAAAGAATAGAAAGAAATAACAAATGGTCTTTATTGTGCCCCTTTGACAAAAATAGTCTTCTTTGACGAGCTTCTTTCGGAGAACCCCAATCCTGCTCTGTGGGGACGATGCTTCTGGATCACTGGCTCGATGCGGCCATCTTCATTCTTGCCGAGTCCTTTGAAGGGTTGATAACCATGCTTCAGGAGTAACTCAAATCCCTTTCTTGCCTTCATGAATTGAGGAAACAAGGGGTGATCCTTAATGGTGCTATAGTCGATTCGGCCTCCAACCTTGAAGAATTGAGGACCTCTCCATCAGGTCATGGCTACCGTGTACGGAGATAGTTCTGATGATGTCGGGAGTATTTCTCGATTTTCTCCATGGCTGATCTCTTCATTTTCCCTAATGCTGGGAATATCTGCATTGAATGACGGTCGGAGAATCATGGGCTGCGGGAGCCTTTCTTCTGGGTCTTCTCCCAGTATTGTGGTAATCATTCCACCTTTCGACCACTTTACGCATTGATGCAGGGTAGAAGGCACTGCATTAGCATTGTGAATCCACGTCCTTCCGAGCAGCAAGTTGTAGGTTGGTGGTACATTAACCACGTGAAAAAGGACGGAGTGCACTGAATAGTTGATGAACACTTCCAGAAATATCTTTCCTTTTGTCGTTTGACCATGGTTGTCAAACCCATAGATAGTGATGGGATCTGGAATATATTCTTCATCCTTGATCCCTAATGCTTTTGCGGTCATCTCGGGACAAATATTGAGGCTACTGCCTCCATCGACCAGCACATGGGGTACTGTCATTCCTCTGACTCGAATGACAATGTATAAGGCATTATTATGAAAGGAATGAGGCTTTGGAAGGTCCTCGTCCGAGAAGGTGATTGGCGCATTGGTCATGGCAGAGTTCATAATCTGTGCCATGTCTTCAGGAGTGGTACTGGGCTTAACTTTGATTTTCCTGAGTAAATCTTCCAGTACTCGCTGGTGCTTGCTAGAATTCTTGGCCAAGTCAAAGATGGAGACATTGGATAGAGCAGTCAGAGGCTTCTGACTTGAATTTTCCGACCTGGGTTTGATGATTTGCTTGAAGAAGTCAGGAGTTCCTTTTGACTTGGAGACTGACTTTACAGGTGCTTCCGAAACTTTCATTTTGCCGAATGCTGAGATTAGATCCATCTTCTTAGAAGCTGGCGCTGCCTGTCGTAGCACTGACACCTGATGCTGAACCTGGAGATCTTGTGCAGAACACGGCTTGATGTGCTCATGCGGCAGGAATGGCTGTGCGGACACCACTGCCGTGGTGTGCGAAGGGAAAGGGTGATTGAGAATGTCCATTTTCTCTTCCTCTTCTCCTTCCACTAGAAGATTTTTTTCAATGAGGTCTTGTATAATGTTTTTGAGAACAAAGCAGTTCTCAGTGTTGTGTCCCATTTTCCTGTGGAACTTGCAGAACTGATCTTTCCATTTCCCCATGGGCACAGGGGGATCGGCCAATCTGGGAAACTTGACCATTTCTTTTGACAGCATATACTCGAGCACATCCTCGAGTGTTTGGTCGAGAGGAGTAAACTTTCTATCGTAGCTCCACCCTTCATGCATAGCTTTCTCGCGCAGTTTTGGCCCTTGATCCTGCTGAGGAGGCTTGCTGTACTGAGGAGCAGGTTTTCATTTCTGGTCTTTGTTGTTTGAACTGCCTGAGCCGTAGCAGTAATCTTTATTTTGCCCTTTATGCTGATTTCGGCCTTTGTTGTTGTTGCTGGCAGAATAAGTGAAGTGAGCTTTTTTTTTCTGCTCACCTTGGGAGTTGTTCTTGGAAAAGGTGAAGCCTTCATAGACTTCATTTTCCACACTTAGTTCCAGTCATTCGGCTCTTTCAGTCAGCTCAATGAAGGTCCTGGATGGTGCTGTGGAGATTAATCCTCTTAATGGCTGCGAAAAGTTGTTGAGGATTAGGGACAATGCATGCCTTTCCGAGATAGGATCTCTCATTTTGTTGCAGGCCGATCTCCATCTATGAATGAAGTCCCATGCTTTTTCATTCTCGTTCTACCTTAGATTGCAGAGATGGCTTAATGTAGGAAGCGCCTCTGTGTTGAACAAGAAGCGTTCAATGAATAGATTCACAACTTTGTCGAACTCCTTGAGCTCGATGGGATTGATATGCTCAGCATACCATTTGGCGGAAACTCCTTCCAAGCTGCGGGGGAAGCATAGAAATAGTGCTCTGTTGTCCCTTTTGAACCGAGAGCATTCTGCGAAGAATGTGGCGAGATGAGCTTTTGGGTCGCCAGAACCATCGAACTTGATGAATTTACGGGGGAGATTTTCCAGATCATCATCCCCTTCTAAGCCGTCATAGAAGTCCTCACTGGTGAAGACTTTCTTGCCCTTGTCGCGGGCTTATAGATCTTTGACAACTCGGGCCATTTCCTTGAACTGTGCTTGCAGGGGTTTTTCTGCATCCTGACTCTTTGGTTTGCGGCCTTTTCTTTGTTCTTGGCCCCTTTTCTGAAATACCAGAGGCACTTCATATTCTTCATTTGTATCTTCATTTGAATCGGTTCCGTCTGAGATTTCTTCCAACTGAACTTGCTTTTTGGAAGCTTTCTTGTCTCTGTGACCATGGAACTTTTCTCTAAAGGGATTCCTTTCTGAGCTGGTCCCGGGCTGTTCATTCATCATCTTATTCATCATTTTTCTGAACATGGCATACATTTGAGGGTTTATGCCCTCATCTTCTTGTTGCTGCTCTTGACTCCTCTCGGACCGGGGGGAGCCCATCTCTTCTTCTGAGGCTGATGAGTACTGCGATGCCATTGTTCTTTTGCCTGATCTTGTCTGAACCATCAAATGTTATGGATGCTTTCTGTAGGGCAAAGACCTGATTAGATTCTGAAGGAATTGGCTTTTAGAAGAAATATTTGTTGGAAATATGGCAGACAATTTGAAAAATTATCCCATTACTAGGGACTGAGTCGTCGCGGGAATCACGACAATTGTGTTGTCATTCTTAGAAAGAAAAATAAACAACGAAAATGCGCCTTGTTACCTAGGCGAGGTCATCAAACCACAATAGAGAGAAAGAAAACTTTATTGAAATGAGAAGATTAAACTTTTATTGATCTTGACAAAGAGGTGGAGGACAAACAATTTGCCACCATTCACGATAATCAGCAGACACTCTAGGACCAGGAAAGATTTTAAGAGAGACAAAGGAATCCCAGCTGTAGCGGGCATAATGATATGCCCCGAACCATTGTGCGGAGGTGAGATCGAACTCTGCCATAGCTCCTGATAGCAGTCAGGCTTCAACGTACTGCTGCCTCTGGGAGAATTGTCGAACACATCGCTCCGGTTGGTAGTAAGTGCAGAAGAAAGGTCCCAACAACTTGAACCGCTTGCCATAAGCGTAGGTATATCTGGGAGGAGATATTTGCCGATCAAAATAGTCCCAAACAATATCATCTTCCTGAATGTTGTTGATCATGGTTCGGTACTGTGCTATTGGAAGGAGTTCTTGTCCATTGTATCTGAAAGAGTTTGCTCGGGCTGGAACATGCTGGAAGAACCAGGATTGAAGTGCGTAGATGCAACCTTCAACTAAGATGGATTCCCCCAGTGAGAAATGGGTCAGACCACGATATAGGAAGGCGAGCGCTGCCATGGCTATGGAAAGACGGTTGGTTTGTCGACTTCCCCATCTTCTCGTAAGCTGGATTATTCTGATGTCCATGTAGTTTTGTCCATCTGGGAAGAGGGATAATCCTACAGTGCATAGAACCATTGCATTCTGAACCCTTTCTTTGGTTGTTCTTGATAGCGAGCTGACTTCGACGAAGGTCCCATACTGGCGGTACAACTCGAGCAGGTCAACATATTCATTTCTCTCTAACTGGATCAGGGGCCAGGATCGGCGGCCTGTCATACGAGCTAATGAATCTCGGGGGTCCAAACCTTTGACATTGATAAGGAACTGATGTTCTAACGGATCTCCTGGTTGACCGACTGGCTCTGGCAACCCCATGATCTCTGAAAATTCATCCATTAAAACAGTCATCTCTCCCCATGGAAACCAGAATGTACATGTCAGAGGGTTCCATCGTTATGCCATTGCGTGGATCAGGTTGTCGTTGATGGTCTGCTTTCCGACTGCTGACGCCAGTTCTAATCCGCACTCGCTCAAATGGTCCGAGAACATTCAGGAAAAGCTTTTTAGCCAGGAATAGTACCACCGGGGAATGAAAGTTCCGGTGCTAAGGGCTCGGTGTTCAGGATGACCTTGTCGCACCTCGTAGGAGATGTGACCTTCAGGAAAGATAGGATCGACTTGACTGGATGCCATTGAACTGAAAATAGAGGAAGACTTAGAATGAGACTTAGGAAATTGTGAAATTTTGAAAAAAAAAAAAAATTTTTGCAGGCAGGACAAAAAATGCAGCTGGAAAATTCGAGATCCAGTGGAAAGGTAGGATGTAAAATTACCTGGAGTTTTGAAAGAAATGGGATATTTGAGAAAATCATCCAGGGTTTGAGAAAGATATCTCGTGGAAAATAAAAATATTTTGGAAAAAGGCCTAATAAATTGGAAAACATTGGGAAATATAAAGAATTAAGGAAATAACACACATACAATCACATCCTGCACAGACATTTATGCACATTCAGCACTCCCTAAAAGGCTGACTCTAAATGCCTCAATTTGAAAACAGCTGTAGGACCTTAATCCTAACACTAGGCTCAGATCATCTTTGTCCAATCCAGTTATGCCGATATACCCGAACTGAAATTCGAGGTACGTGACATATAATTTCAACTCTGGTTCTAAGGTAAGGTTTTCCAACATCCTTGAGCGCCTACCGATATACTTCGGACTGTAGCCCGCGGTACGTGGTAGGGGGGTGTTAACCCAAATAGGTGGCCCAGTTGTGAGGCTCTGTCCCAAACTAGGGTTCTGGAAGAGAGCCCAGCAACGTGAAGACCGAGTAATGATAGGTAATTGGGGTTTTGAAAAATGATCACATGCAAGAAATAGATGGCTCTAAATCCTAGAGAGATAGACTTTTGAAAACTTTGAAGAAGCATACATTGTTTGCATTCAGATCCTAAATTGAGGAGAGTTGTATTTAGACCTAAGTCTATGTGAACATGAAAATATCTCCTCAATCTAGTCCTACCAAACCATGCCTAAGCTATATGCAGTCAATGTCAGCTAGGTCAGAATCTAGGCTCCTAGATTCGCATGATATCAAAATAAAAGAGCTGACATTTTGTGAACACAATTTCGATAATTGAACTAAGTCAAGCACTACTTTGACCAGACGAGGACAGGTCCCATCACGGTCGCCAAACCTGTTATCGTCGCGAAATTTTTCCCGTCTTCCCCTTCCTTGCGGAAGAGAGAGAGGGAAACGCTTTCGTGCTTCAAACTTGACCGGATTTTGGAAATTGTTTTGAAATACTCGCCTCCATTTTGAAAATTGCAGAAAAATCCATGGGATGGGGCTCGACCTGTCGGTACGAGGTTCGACCGTTCCTGCCGCCTTTAACAGGGGTAATCGAACCAAGGACCAAAATTGTGCTTGACTTGGTAAATTTATCGAAATTATGTTCTATCCTAAATGCACAGAGAATTCAGGCGTGTGCTTATGAGATTTTGGAAAATGCAAGTTGGAAAAACATGATGTATGCTTGGAAAATAATTGGAGTTGAAAAGCATTTCAAAGGAAAAAGATGGAAATCAATCTCTCAGGAAACTCAGACGAAGAAGGTTTGAAATCTCGAGAAATTTTATAAAGATTTGGAAAATCTTGAAGAAGGGAGAATCTTGAGAAAGTTTATAAAGTCTTATGAAGAAATGATACTCTCGGGAAAATTTTGAGAAAGTTATAAGGACTTGGAAAACTACAAAGAAATGATAATCTCGGGAAAAGTTTGAGAAAGTTTAGAAAGACTTGGAAAAACCATGAATAAATGAGAATCTCAGGAAAATTTTGAGAAAGTTTATAAAGACTTAGAAAACCATGAGGAAATGAGAATCTCGGGAAAATCTTGAGAAAGTTTATAAAGACTTAGAAAAATGAGAATCTCAGGACAATTTTGAGAAAGCTTAGAAAGACTTTGGAAAATCATGAGGAAATAAGAATCTCAGGAAAATTTTAAGAAAGTTTAGAAAGACTTAGAAAACCATGAAAGGAAAAAAAAAATAAGAATCTCATGAAAATTAAGGAATTCTTGAGAAAAGATGATCATTTGAAAAGAAAAACACTTATCAGGAAAACTTGGATTTTTGAGAATTTTCTTAGGAAAATGATAGAAAATTTTGTAGGGAAAATCATTGGAGAAGGAAATTTAGAACTTAGGAAATTGAAATCCTGAGAATCTTGCTTTTGAAATGTTTGAAAATCAACTTTGATTCTTGAAAAAGATGAGAAATTCCTTTTGAAATCATCTTAAGAAAATAACATTTCCAAGGAAAATCACAGGAAAACTTTGATTTGGAAAATCCAACTTCGAATATCATCATAGTTTCTTGAGAAATCGATTCCATGAAGTGAAAATTTCATGAGAAAATTATGAGAAAACCAATGATTTCATGATGCAAATGACATGAGTGAATGAATGCACTTTGAAAGATTTTCAAAGAAATTTGTTGGAAAAATGTGTATTAAGTCAAAATAAATCCTTCACATATTCTGACTGTGGCCATGAATATGTTCAGAGTTTAATTGATTTAATGCACAATACTTTGAAAATATTAGAAATATGATGTGCATTTTAAGATAGCCTAAGAGTGTAGGCTCAATGTGACTGGTAGAAAGATGATGGATCTGGGTCTCGTGCATATTCCGACTAGGGCCGTAAATATGGACTCCACCGAGTCCGTCAACTCCCTAAGAGTTGGTGCACGTGCCATTTGTGTACATCCATAGTGAATTTTGAAATAAAATGCATGAATCACATAAACAGGATTTTGCAGAAACTCAAACTATATGATATGCATCATAATCTAAGCGGGAAAGTAAAGTTCTTATTCCAAAATTTCATCAAGCTATTACATCACTAAATAGTATAAACGAAAAGGAAAATTCGCAGATTATGGCTCCTTCTTCTGAATATACCTGCCAAGCTTGAAATAGGGTTAGCTCAAATATGTGAGTTTTTCCAAGATTTTCCGATAATATCCAGGAATTATCGGATTTATCTAGATATAAACTCAATTTCATGCCTCCTTGATATAAATGGAATTAACATGATGTGAATGTGAGAAAATATGAAAATAGAGATTTGAAATTTCGAAATCATGATGAAATTGACCAAAATATAATATTTACGTCAAAATAATATATGAGTATCTAAAAATTTGAATCCTGTATACAAAGTGTAATCATTTAACAAATCCCAAGCAACCAAATAACCTAATGCAATCATAAATAGTGAAAGTCACTAGCAAAACTAAGCAAAACCAAGCCTAGTACATAACCTGTGATAATAGAGGAAGATCATACCGACAATAGCAAAAGTAATAAGATGGATTTAAAAGGGGAGGTCACAAGGCCGACAGGCTAAACAATCAAAAAGGGGTACCAACAGTATTTCAAAATGTGTAGGGGGGAGCATGCAAAAGGGGGAGACTTCTAGCCAACAGGGACTCATAAAAATTCGTGATGGAGGAATGAGGATAGAATAGAAGATATTTAATTACTAAACCAGCCAGATAGAAATTGAAATTTCATTAATGCAATTGAGATTTGAAAGCTAACTAAACTGGCAATAAAAATTCTCTGTGAACCAAGATCTATTAAGTTCACCACATAAGGCATTGTCACTCTTATCCAACAAGTAAATAAAACCACACAGTCTGAATTTTAAACAAATGCTTTCATTACATTCAAAGAGAACCAATCTGATCAAAACAAAACCATAACAAATATCAAATTTGAATAGGAAACTATGAAAGGAATATCCTAATCAGACCAAAACTGACAGATTATGAGGTGAGAGTGAAAGAGTATGAGAGACATTATGTTAATTATGTGTAATAAAGGGATCAGCTCTCCTGAAATTATAATATATATATATATATATATATATATTAAATCTAAAAAAAAAAAAAATCAGTAGGGAATTTCAGCGTCATACAGCGGACATCTAAATCAACTAGACTTCCTTTTTCCTGCTCCAGTAACAAGTTTACTTGCAGATATTGAAAGGTCTGATCGAGTCAACCTGAAGGCTAAATTTACTGGCAGGAATGTTACATTTTGCAGGTATTGAACCAGATTTCCTCTTTTGGGGAAGTCTTGAATTTTTACCCTGCCCATATTAAGCTAACAGTTAAAAGAGAAAAGAAATCAAATCATACGAATGGAAGGAGAGAACTGTGGGATTTAGGAATGAACCTAGATACAGGGTATTGAACTATATAAAATATGAGAGCAGATACGACTAAAAAATTTTTTTGACAAAAACTTGATTCAAATGTTTAACAAAAGCTAATTCATACGATGGAAGAAAAAAAAAATGGAAGGTATGACATTTTGTTGATGTAGACTGTGAGAATGAGAGGCTTGATCCATAAGAGGGATGAGCTGTCTCATCTACATAGTCTGAACTCCTCTGTTATACCACAGCGAAGAAAGAAAAAAACGAGAACTGGGCGTTCAAACAGGTATTTAGGACACGTCAATTCCATCCAGCAAATGGCAAAACAACCAGTTGAATGAAAACTGAACTAGAAAAAAAAAAAAGAGGGTAAAGTAATAGCAGATCACATTACCTTGGTATATTTTGTACCAGCCGACACCGTAGCCGTGATGGAGTGGATGGTCCTCGTCCTTTGGTGTTTGGATTGTAATCCTCCTGGGAGCTGGTCCTTGAAGATTTTGTTTATCAAGAAACAGATGCTCGGTTTGGGAACGATGGCAGGGAGATGGTGTTCCTGCTATGCTTTGCAGATTTTTGGTATCCCTTAGCTCCTACGTCGGGTGATGGTGGATGCAATCCAAAAAAAGGGGAGAAAGGAGCCGTCGGGTTTCATCTTTTGCTGGAAGGAAAGAGGCAAGGTAATGAAAGGAAAAAAAAAAGACAACAAGGGGAGAGGTGCCATTGGTCTCCTGCTGGTTGATGGGCTGAAGGAGGTGATGTAAATCCTGCACGCCTTTTACAGGATTGGTCAATCCTCTTGGACGGTTCGGTTGAAAGGGGATCAAATCTTCAGAGGGGAGCAGAGGGTTTCTGCCAAGAGGACCTCCACAAGTCTTCTCCTGCTAGCCGAGAGGGGACTCCGTGAAGAAGAGGGCGCTGAAGGGTTAGGGAAAGAAATCTGGATCCCCTTTCGGATGGCCTCAGTCTCCCTTTTAAAAAAAATTCCGCCCTTTCAGCCAAAAGCTCGGGCCTCTCTCGTGAAAGATTTTGATAAGCTTTAAAACTGATTTTTGAAAAATTTCAAAATTGTCGCCATTTGAAAGGGGGGACGACTCCCTTTTCTCCAGCAAAATTTTTTGAAAAGTTAGGTAAAGATAAAAAAATTTGGGTTGAAAAGTAATAGTAATAAATGAAAAACAAAACAAAATGATAAAACGAATGTTGTTGTTTTAAGGTGGTGCCACCTAAGCTAGATTTGAAATCTTTTTGAAAAATTGTTTTTCTTGGCAAAGAGTTTTAGTGGGGTGCCACCTACGTGGGCCCACTAACTATTTTATTAAAATTGAGTTAAAAAAAAAAAGCTTTGTAAATCGGTGCCACTTCCGCATGGGCACTATTTTGAAAATAAGGGAATTTTTTTTTTTTTTAGAATTTGAGTGTGACACCACCTCGAGGCGGGTCCCACGTCACTTATTTGAGATACGAGCCAAATGAGATATTTTGGGAATTTTCACAATAATAGGCTAGTTTAGAAAACATGAAGTAAATTTTTGGTTTGATTTCAAAACTTGGAAAAAAATGGTTTTTCAGGGCAAAATTTAGAAAGATGCGGAGAAATTCAAAGCCTTTTTGTAAAAGTTTGAAATAAGATCTTATGAATTTTGAAGTTGTGTCCCCCTCTTTTCAACTGACGAAATTTTAAAAATCAATGTCAAAGACTATCCAGATCGTTTTCTTGAGAAAACTTTTGTAACTCGGGGTCTTGGGGGTAAAATGGGAAGAATTGGTAATTTTGAAGGCCCAGGGTTTTGAAAATCAATTTTGAAAAGTTTAAAAATCAAATCTGGATTGACAATTTTTGAAAATTAGGAGTTCTGGATCTCAAAATGACATGTTGTGCAGTGAAATGATGCAATGCTATGCAAAGACATGTTCTATGAAATATCACTCTGAGTTTGGATTTGAAAATTCTGACTTCTGGTTAAGCATGAGATTTGGAGGATTTGTAGTTTGAAGATGTCTCTGAGTCTAAATAGAGAGGTTTTGAGACTCGAGAATGGAATTTAGGACTTTCTGCAAGGTTCAATCTTGGAAAATGACCATTTTGCCCTTCATTGGTTCCGGAGAACCGAAATGTGATGATTGGTGGAAATGCCAGGAAGGTGAGTGAAAATTTGGGGTGTTTACACCTTTGAATATGGATCTGGTGCATATTCAAATTAGATATATATGAGGATTTATGCTTTATTTCATGATGGAAAATCAACCTAGTCTGTGAATATCCTCATGATGGTGATATATCATAAAGAAAAAGTCCAACTAGTGTATGTAAAACTTTACGATGTCATGGCTTAATGCATATATTGCTTAAATGCAATTGAAAAAGTAGTAGTTGTACTATAATTTTACACATATATGTAGATATATTTATTTGATGATAAATAATCATCATAAGTCATACTTTGATATGGTTTATGAATGCATGAAGGGATATTTTTCATGCTTTAGAAGTTTAGGCATGAAATGCAACATGATGTTAGTCTATTACATTTATAACTATTTGGATGTGGATATATTGATGCTAGATAATCAAGTGGTGATCAACTTGATGAGAATTTAAGAATGTTACATGTGATAATGAACATAAATAGTGGGAGTAAAAACTATGGTGAAAGTTTGAAAAGTGGGAGTATTTGTTATGTTTGGCAAATCATGAATTTATGAATCAATAAATTTCATAGTATTTCACTAGTGTGCATATGGATATAATGATGTCCTATGGTATGATCATAGAAGAGCCACAAGAACCCCATAACTATGTGATACTCATATTATGATGTATTCACATTTTCTTTAGAACTATGGACTACATGACTCAGTATCTAATAAATGGTGAATACTTGAAATAAATTATTGCACATTAAGGCTTATGATAAAAGTTATGACATGATGGAAAAACATGTTTGTGAATAGCCTCATGATAGGGATATATCATGAAGGAGAAATCTAACTAGTGTATATAAAACCTCATAATGTCATGGCAAAACACATATAATTATGTGAAAAGAGTGTGATACATAATGCATCGATTATGATACGATGTGAGTGTTCGCCTCATATGACCAAGTAGGAGATGTTGGATCCTGGTACAGATCCAGTGTAGCCATTGGGTCTCATACATCATGAAACACATATATTGGATCCACAATTAGATCCACATAGTGGATCATAAATATGGATCTAGGTATTAGATCCAATGATCCAGAGTAGTGGGCCAAGAATCCAATAATCCACTTACGTAGTGGGTTATTGAGTTAGAACCACTGATATAATGGTGGGCCCCACAACACATTGGATTCCTAACATATTTGGAAATCCAATGAGACAGTTATGGCTATGTAACGGCTACCCAGGGAAAGATAAGTAGACTCAGCCCAAATTACATCGAGAAAAACCCCCCTGAAGTAGGTTGTTAATCACAACCTAATTCACTTCTCCTCTATCACTTAGAGCTCACCCTCACTGCGCACACCATGGTCTGAAATTCATCAGATTCACCCTGAAGCATCGTGAATCTGTTCGTTTGTAGGGTATTGGTTCAGTTCAACTCTTTTTCATAGGTGGACAGGAATTTTTTACAATGCTCCATCCCTCTTCTTGGTTGTTGGTCGATGAAGCCGCTTGCATCAGACGATTATGACACCGATCAGACAAGTGAGAAATGATGCCGCAAAATCGGATGTTGTTTTCATATATTATTTGCTGAGAAATGCAAGGGCCTTTCTCTATTTCAATGTCATTCGAGGTTACAGGACAAAAATCCAGAGGGACCTTAATCCTTAGACATGCAAAATGCACTTTATCCTTCGTGTGGATGAAGCGATCTATTTCCAACAACCTTCCACCCAAGGCCTTCATGACTCCATAAAAAATATTCATCGACCATAACTCGATGGAAAGTTTTGGAAGGCGTATCCAGATTAGGATTTCTGAACTAACTTCAAGTTTTATAGGAATCTCAGGTCGCCATGGGTTCGTGATTAACGTGCGCCCTGTAAGGCCATGTAGCCATAAGGTGATTGTTGGAGGGCCTTTCCAATAGTTACACAGTTCAAATTCAAGAGATATGTCTCTTGAGGGGATTTCTCCCAAGGGTGTGTCTCAAAAACTAGAACTCTTCACAACTATAAATGCAGTGAAAATGGTATGATTCAGTGTGTATGAGAAAATACAGAAATCATACAAGCATTCATGGTTACAGTTATAAAGTCATTCAGTCTTGTGAATGAGTTGAGAGTTTGGACTCCCTAACGATATCTTCACCCCATTGTAATTCTATATTCCATCATATTGGTTCTAACATTGGTATGAGAGCCAGGTTCGATAGACCCCTATCAGTATCAGAATCAATCAGTGTGTGTGGGTGTGTTGACACAGAAATTGAACACCAGTGACGATAGCGACTCATCGTCAGAAAAAGGTGCATAAAGAAAAATAAAAAAAACAAAAATAGAGGCACAAAACAGTGTCGTTAGACCGGCCTCTTGTAGTAACAGATAGAGGCTGGATTTTCTCCAAGCCCTCAAAAACCCCTCGTCGGCGAAAGCCTCACTCTCTGAGGATGTGTGATGACTTCCCATCAACCTGTCTGGTGCAGCGTGTTGCCGCCGGGGTTGGTCATTGGGTGTTGTAGAGTGTGACGTGCTATCGCCGCACTGGCCACCGTGTTCTGTCTACAGTGGCAGACAAAAATGAAAAAAAGTGGGAAGGAAAGAGTACCTTGCCTAGATGTCATCAGACAAGCGGGAGGAGCTTGCTGGAATATCGGTCACCAGAAAATCCAATGCCACTCCAGTTGCCATTTCCCCTCTTTTCTCAGAACAAAATAAAATAAAAAAGGATGGAGAAAGGGGAAAAGTTTTTGCGTACCTGGGCATCGTTGGACAAGCTGGAAGAAGTCGCCAGAGGCAGGCGCAGTGAGTTGTCATTGTGATCATTGCAAAATTTTTCCTCTTCTTCCTTTTTAGGGGGAAAAGAGAAAATTTCTTGCAAGGTCTCACTTGACCATTGGAAAAAGATTTTGAAAATTTACTCGCCTCCATTTTTAAATTTTGTGGGAAAATAGAGAGACGGGATTCGCTCATCGGTACGAGGTTCAACCGTTCCTGGCGCCTTTACCAGGGGTAATTGAACCAAGGGTCAAATTCATGCCTTTGCTTTGCCCAAATTTATCTAAGTGATTATTCTAAGTCCTGGATGCACATTGAATCAGGCTTGTGCTATGATTTTGAACTTGAAAAGAATGCATATTTTTAAAAATGCTTCAGAAAATTTGAGATTTTCCAAGTAATTTTGGGAATGGATTTTGAAAACATCCTTTAAGAAACAACCCGAAAGTTCAGAAATTGATTTAAAATTTATTGAAGAATATTGTAAATCGCAACAATGATTTTTTAAAAGATGCGATAAATTGCAGGACGATTTGCTAAAAGTCATTGTAAATCGTACAATGATTTATGTAAAGATACGGTAAATCGCAATAGCGATTTATTAAAGGATGTCGCCAATCAGATGACGATTTTGAAATTCAAGAATTTGAAATGAATTTAAAAGCATTGAAATCGAAGATCTGGAAATCGAATTTAAAGTCAAGTTTTTTTTAAAATTTGAGGTCTGAATTGAATTGAGAATCGAGATTGGGGTTTTGAGAGAAATAAGGAATAAAATTCAAAGTTGGAATGCAAAATTCAAAGATAGAAATTTAAAAATAAAATTGAAAATTGGGAATCAAAAATGGGTATTTGAAATAGGATTTAAAGTTAAAGGGAATTGAAAATGAAATTGAGAAATAAGATTGGATTTATGAAGTGGAATAAAACAATGACTTGGAATTTAGGAATGAAAAAATACCTTTTGAAAATTATTTCAAAATTCACTTGAAAATTTGAAAATGGTTTCAAAGAGGTGGAAAAAGCTGACGCAATTCTATCTTAAATGATGGATGCATTAAAAAAAAATTGAAATTAGGTTTTGAAAAGCATATTTCAGCCTTTAAGTGAATTGAAATAAGATTGAAGATATAATACATTTTTGACTATGGCCATAAAATGTATTATATAATAATCGTATTTAAATTCATTTGAAGAATAAAATACATTTTGGTGCCTTTATAGAGTTTAAAATAAAATTAACTCTCAATATATCCTGACTATGGCGATTGATATATGTTTTGAGTTAATTTTAAAATAAACTCTGATAAATGAAGAAAATATTTAGAAAAACATAATGATTTTTTGAAAGAGATCCAATGTGGACCCAATGTTATTCCATAAAAGATGAAAACCCTAAGTTTTGTTCACATTTTGACTATGGCCATAAATGCAAATCGTCAACTTAGGATTCAATCACCTTTTATTAGAATGGTGCTTGTGCCATTCGTGTTTCACCATAGTGTTATTGAAAATGAAAATAGAAATGTCACATATTGATTATGAAAATAGAAAGTTAAACTACATGCACATTCATTCTAAGCTAAGCATAAAGTAAACTTCTCATTAATTGATTTATTACAACCTTTGAATTGATACAACGATAAAAAAGAAATAACAAAGTAGAAAATCCTGCAAAATGAGCAAACTTGTTAGAAATAAGTGTAGGCTTTTATGGATTTTTCTTTAATTATTGAAAAATTAAAGAATACATCCAAAATTAGCCTTTTATGCCTCAGAAATAAAGAGAATCAAATAGAATAAAAGTGAATGATGTATGACTTTGCAAAACTTTTAAAAATGGTGCTTTAGAGTTTTGAATTTTCAGAATTGGTGTTTTAAAACATATAGATACATTTTAAAGCTTAAATTCAAAGTGAATTTAACCTTGAAATTGAGATTTTCATGAAAATATGTTGAAAATGATTGAAATAAAGGCAAATAAACTACAAAGTTTGTTTGAAATGAAGTTAAGGGATTCTAACTTGATAAAATTCATTTTTAATTTATGAAATATATGAATCATGTTTGAAAATTGAATTTAAGAGTGATAAAATGCCCAATTTAACTGCATTTTAACAAAGTAATGTTTTTTTTTAATTGGTTTCGAAAGATGCAATGAATGAATGATCAATGACCTTAGAAATTTCTTAAAATGATATGCAGGTGCCTAACAACCTTATGAATGTTATAGAATTGAAAATCCTAAGCAATTATGTGAGGAAAACCTGAATTTAGATTCTCTTATCCAGATAAGACAGGATTTTGCAGAATTGGGATTTTGCATGTGAACCTGTCAGAGCATTCTGAGCAGATGGAAGCCTTAAACAACTCAGTTTTAACACAAAATGAATACATAGATTCACAACACAGAAAGGAAGCATTCCTATTTTACAGAATATCAAAATCATTTTTGAAACTAGAGTTATGATCAAAACATTAGAATGTTAATTTCAAAAACAAAAATATTGGATTTTTAATAGACAGATTGCAGTAATTCTATTGTTTTAGAAGCTAAACAGACCCAATTTCTTTAAAATTTGATGAAGAAGCTGCTTAACTTAATTAAAAAGCTAGCCTAATTTACATAATTGAAAAATCAATTTTGTTTAGAAAATGGCGACTTTGAAAAGTCACTGTTTCTAAACAGAAAATGAACCTGTTACAGAATTTAAAGTTTTGTAACCAGTCTCGGTTTTTAACTGGTTTGATATATCAAATGAGCATAGAAAGTTATGAAATTTTTTAGATGTCAACTAGACACATATATAAAGAAAACCCTTTTTACGGATTTGGAAAATGATCTCCCGTTGGGGAGATGTGACTCTTACAAAATAAACTAAAAACCTGTGTCACTCAAATAAGGCAGACTAATGGGGGTCTAGTTTTTTATATAAATAAGGCATCAAATGACCATAAAAATCACTGAAAATTTACATAAATAAATTAAACTTCATAAAAAAGACATCATTTTTTACGGATTTGAAATATGATCTCTGGTTAGGAAGATATGGCCCTAACAAGTTGGTCTTAATTCGGGTAGCGATTTACAGCGATTTATTACTGAACAACACCACAAATCGCTGCAGTGTTTTGCAAAAATACTACAAATCGCTATAGTGAGGTCCAACAACACTATAAATCACTGTGGGTCTCGTTGGAGACCCAAAAACACTACAAATCGTAGTTAAAAGATCGGATAATACTACAAATCATTATAGGATGACCGAACAACACTACAAATCGCTGTGAAGCTCGTTAGAGACCCGAAAATGCTACAAATCGTAGTAAGGACTCATAGGAGACCCAAAGAATTGTAACAACAATTTTGCTGAAGAATGTAGCCAATCATATGGTGATTTATTGAAGGTGGGCAATAGCAGTTATGACATGAGGCCAAAATCAGAACATGTACAAAATCATGATATAGGGCTCTGGTATTTAATCAAAATAAAATAGTAATTCACCATAGAAATTTTCGAAAATTTACAGGGGTAAACTAGACATATAAAAAAAGAAAACCCATTTTATGGAATTGAAAAATGATCTTCAGTTGAGGAGATAAAATTCTGACAAAATGGATTAAAATCTGAGCCATTAAAATGACACAGGGTGACAGGATTGTGGTTTTTGACCCAAAACAGGTATAAAAGCACTATAAAAATTGTTGAAATTTAGTATAAACAAACTAAGTTCAATTTAAAAAATACTCCATTTTACGGATCGGAAAGATAATCTTTGGTTAGGGAGAAATCACTCCCGCAAGTTGGTCCTGATTCTGCTAAAATTCTGATGGTGCAAAATAACAGGTTTAAACAAACTCAGAATGGTCTGATTTTTGGTGGAAAGCATGAAGACATATGCATGAAGTTGCAGTAAAAAATTCAGATCGAAATGATTTCTGATTACAAACAAATCGATAGATCTAAAATGCACTAGAATTGAGTGTACAATCTAGAAAGCAATTGAATATGATGAAAGCAAACTACACATGCGTAGATGTTCAAACATGAGATCTAATGCCTTAAAACATGATTGAATGCATGAATGATGAAAAATTAAGACAGAAAATGCATTAAAAGAAAACCAAAATGGCTGAGGCACAAATCTAACTTGTTGTAGCCCATTTGAAAGAAGGATTTGATCTAAAAAGATCAAATCACTTCAATTCTTTTGGCTCAATCAAAATATGTTAAAAAGAGATTAAAATGCAACAAATAGGAAGATGAAAACTCAGATTCTAATTCATTAATCATGCTATGACAAGAAATTTTAAGGGAATAGAAGAGCACTCACCTTGGCTGAAGGGGTTTGAAAGAGAGGGTTGGAAACTTCTCTCAAATTTTCATAAACTCCAAGTAAGGAGAGAGAGAGACTACTGATTACCAATCGCTTCCATTTTTCTTTCTTTCTTTCTCTTCTTATTCTTCTTCCTCCTTCTTTTCTTGCTTCTTTTTTGCTCATTTTCTTCCTTCTTTTCCTCCTTTTTTTCTTCTTCCGTTTCCTCCTTCTTTTCTTCTCCTTTTTCTAGAGGGTCTAGGGCTGAGGTAGCAATAGGCTCGTATAGGGTTCACGATTTTTCTTTAAAAATAAATTTTAATAGGTTTAAAAATCTATAATAAAATATGAATAAAAAAAAGGATTTTGAAAATAACGGATTTTAATTTGATCCGACATCCAATTTGATTTTCGACTCCAAATTGAGTTAAAACTAGATCCATGGTATTTTTAAAAGTTTTTTGCAAAATGATGGATTTGAATTTTAAATTTAAGAATTTAAAATTAGAGCAAAAATTTAATTTTGAAAAGGATCTGGATCCAAGGGTTTGAATAAAAACTAGATTTGGATCTGGATCTCAATTACAGATCAAAATAAGGGAGATTAGTTCGAATTATGTTCGAACCTTGGGAATGAATTTATAAAAAATGAAAAATCCAGACTTATGATGGAGTTCGGATTTGGATATTGGATCAAACCTGGAAACAAATCTTAGATATTAGATCAAAACTTAAGAAATGAAGTTGGATCTCAGATATCAGATGAGCTCGAGATCACGAATTGATTCAAATATACTCTTGAATGAATCAGGAATTCAAAAGGGGTTTGGCATCTATAAAAGGGGGGATCCAAAATGGATTTGAAAAATTTTGAGTGTTTACAGATGCCCCTCTTTGCTACTAAGTCGGTTGAAAGTCGAGCTTAGTGGCAAAGAAAACACTTCAAATTTTGAAAATTGCCCCAGTCAGCAGATCCGAACTGGGTGTGGAAGAATTTATTTGGAAAGACATGATTTCTCAGGCTTAACACCTTATCCTGAATGGTTCTGGGAGGACAAAATCCTCGAAAATGATATGACTGAATAATAGAAATGAGGAAATTGTGATGGAACTTTGGGTGAAGATCCTGAAATGGTGGAAAATAAGAATTTTGATCAAGTCTCATGGGTGAGACAAGATCAGCTTTTGGATCGGTTCAGATTTAGCCCTTAATCTGGTTGAGATGAAGATATATCAAGATGAATTTCAGGTTCTACCCTTACTTGAATGGGAAAGGAATACACGAAGACCTTGATAGGACATTTTTGAACAAAATGCCTCGTAAGATGAAGCTTTTAGTATGATCCTTTCTGGATGGATATACAAAGCATGGATTTCTTTGTGGGGAAAACCATGATGGGACTGGGAGAACTACCTCACCGAAAATGAGACTCAGGTTTAACCCAAACCTGAATGGAAGATACTTCATGAAAAAACGAGGTTTAGGCTTATCCCTTAACCTGAAAGGGACGGTATCTCAGGAAGCGAGGTTCAGGCTTGACCCTTAACCTGAAAGGGATGACCATACAGAATCCTCGAACGAAGAAACCATGATGGGACCTTCAGAGTTTGGATGAACAAATCCGAAAGGGGTTTGTGAAAGGAGGAAAATGGGGTTCCCTAAAACTTCGAAAAAGGGATGATATGGGGCACCTCATTGCTGAGACTGAAATCAACTTTTAAAATCGATGGTCTCTAGCAGAAAAGTACAGGTTTGACCCTTAACCTGAGCGGGTGCGAGCATACGGAATTCTCGAAAGAGAAAACCATGATGGGACAGGAAGAGATACCTCTCTTGAATGAGGCAACTCTTCTTGAAAATATACACAATGCTAGGTCGTATCAAAATGGATATTGAGCATTTATTTCATTTCGAATAACTAGAAAATTTTGCCAATAAGATGAAATTGTAGATGATTCAGATGTTTGAATATGTGCACATGTGTGCAAAAGACATTCTCTCTTTTACCTAGAGTATTTCCTCCAACGAGGTTAACTCCTCAATCTTAAGAATCAAATTCAAATTTTTAGTGCTGATGACTTTCTCCAAGGAAGCTATCCATTTCTCTGGTATGAGAAGAGAAGAAATATTTTTTAATTTTATAAAAGCAAGTAATGAAAAGATATTGATAAAAGAATTTCACATAAGAAAAGAGGATTTCTGGCAATTGTGGCAGTTTGATATCTGGGTATTTTCTCATGATGATCTTTTGGCACTCTCTTTGAGACATTGAGCTTTCTTGGGTTTTTGGGGGAAGCTTATTACATCATCCTTCATTTTGGAGATGTCCTGACTTTTCTCTCTTTTTTGGGGAAGGGTACGTCACAAACTCCTTCATCTTGGAGATGTTTCAATCTTTCTTTCGTCTCAGAAATTATACTGATGATATTGGCTCAAAAGATCTTTAGATGATAGCAGAAATCAAATCTCTTTTAGGGTTTGTTGGTAGGTTCATCGCATTTGCCTTCATCTTAACGGTGATGTGAACTTTCCCTTGAAGGATCCATCATAAACTCCTTCATCTTGAAGATGATTCAAATCTTCTTTGGCCCCGGGGGTCTAGCTCGCATATTCATCTTCATCTTGATGACAATTGAGAGATCCCTTTTGCAGATATTTAATTGCAGCTTAAATGACTGAGGAGATATGGATTGAGTGGATTCTTTTGAAAACTCAGGATATTTCCATTGCCTGATTGCCAGAAAATTGTCTTAAAACACGCACCATAGCTATGATTAATATTGATTTGTTGTTGTCTTTTCAATATCATTGAAAATTTCTTTTGCTAATCATACTGAGGATATTTCTTACATCCTTTTGGTTGATCAACAGGAAAAATATTTGAATTTTATCCTTTTTAAACAAAAAGCTTCACCCTTTTGGAAAAAAAAAACTAGAGATAATCTGAGGTGATTCTTTTGTGCAGTAAAATGTTGGAATCAACAAATGCTTTTAGCAAATTGACAAAGTTTTCAAGAATTCTTTGTGAAATAATCACTCAATATAGATTTTAATGAGACCTTGAGTTGAATCTTTGATTTGGAAATTCCGACTAGTAAAAGCTGGGACCTTTTATTTAACGGCCAGCAGAGGAGCTGAAACTTTTGATTTAACGACCAATGAAAACTAGAATCTTTGATTTAATGACCAACAAAGGAGCTGAAATCTTTGATTTAATGACCAGTGAAAACTGGGACCTTTCATTTAACGACCACCGAAGGAGCTGGAACCTTTGATTTAACGACCAGTGAGAACTGGGACCTTTCATTTAACGACCAGCGAAGGAGCTGGAACCTTTGATTTAACGACCAGTGAAAACTGGGACCTTTCATTTAACGACCAACGAAGGAGTTGGAACCTTTGATTTAATGACCAGTGAAAACTGGGACCTTTCATTTAACGACCAGCGAAGGAGCTGGAACCTTTGATTTAACGACTAGTGAGAACTGGGATCTTTCATTTAACAACCAACGAAGGAGCCAGAACCTTTGATTTAATGATTTGATCTAAGATTAAGACTTTCTGAGAGACAAACAGCACAGGGACTGGATTCTTCAAATGAACTTGATCTTTGATTGCAATTTTTGAGAAATAACCAGTGCAAGGACCGGGTTTTTCAAAGAAACTTGGTCTTTAATTGAAATTTTTGAGAAATAAACAGTGCAAGGACTGGGTTATTCAAATGAATGGTTCGATCTAGGATCGAGAATTTAGAAGAATGACCAGTTCGAGGACTAGGTTTCAAAAAATGATTTGATCTAGGATAAAAAATTTAGAAGATGACTAGTTCGAGGACTGGGTTTCAAAAATGATTCGATCTAGGATCAAAAATTTAGAAAAAATGACCAGCTCAAGCACTGGGTTTGAAAAAAAGATTCAACTTGCAAATCAACTTTGGAATAATGAAGATTCTTGATAAAGATTCAGAATTTAATAGACCATCATAATTAATTGTGTGTGATCTGCTTTCAGGATTATCCCCTTATCCTGAATGGGCATAGAATAGATATTGATGAGAATTTTAGGAAATCATAGAAAAATAATTCAGATTTATCCCTTAACCTAAAGGGGAAATGAATAAAGGGATAAAAATTTGATAGAAATGGAGGAAATTTGAGAAAATTGATGAAAATTTATTTTGAAAAAAAAATCTCACAGGTAGAATTGTTGCTTTCGTGAGGGCTCTCAGGATTATCCCTTATCCTGAATGGGAATACCTCGAAGAACGAGGGTCAGGTTTATCCCTTAACCTGAGCGGGATAAAAAAAAGAAAAGGAATACCTCGTTAAAAAGAGGCATCAAGTTTATCCCTTAACCTGAAAGGGTATGGAATAAAGAATTGACCAAAATTTAATGAGAAATCGATTTGTCCCATCACGGTCACCACTTCTGTGATCATTGCAATTTTTTTTCTCTTCTTCCTTTTTAGGGGGAAAAGAGAAAATTTCTTGCAAGGTCTCACTTGACCTTTGGAAAAAGATTTTGAACATTTACTCGCCTCCGTTATGAAATTTTGCGGAAAAATGGAGAGACGAGATTCGTTCATCGCTACGAGGTTCAACCGCTCCTGGCGCCTTTACCAGGGGTAATTGAACCAAGGGTCGAATTCATGCCTTTGCTTTGCCCAAATTTATCTAAGTAATTATTCTAAGTCCTAGATGCACATTGAATCGAGCTTGTGCTATGATTTTGAACTTGAGAAGAATGCATATTTTTAGAAATGCTTTAGAAAATTTGAGATTTTTCAAGTGATTTTGGGAATGGATTTTGAAAACATCCTTTAAGAAACGGCTCGAAAGTTCAGAAATTGATTTAAAATTTATTGAAGAATACTGTAAATCACAACAATGATTTTCTGAAAGACGCGATAAATCGCAATACTGTAAATCGCAGGATGATTTGCTAAAAGTCATTGTAAATTGCACAATGATTTATGGAAAGACACGGTAAATCGCAATAGTGATTTATTGAAGGATGTCGTCAATCAGATGACGATTTTAAAATTCAAGATTTTGAAATGAATTTAAAAGCATCGAAATCGAAGATTTGGAAATTGAATTCAAAGTCAAGTTTTATTTTGGAATTTGAGGTCTGAATTGAATTAAGAATCGAGATTGGGGTTTTAACAGAAATAAGGAATGAAATTCAAAGTTGGAATGTAAAATTCAAAGATAGAAATTTAAAAATAAAATTGAAAATTGGGAATCGAAAATGGGTATTTGAAATAGGATTTAAAGTTAAATGGAATTGAAAATGAAATTGAGAAATAAGATTGGATTTATGAAGTGGAATAAAACAATGACTTGGAATTTAGGAATGAAAAAACATATTTTGAAAATTATTTCAAAATTCACTTGAAAATTTGAAAATGGTGTCAAAGAGGTGGAAAATGTTGACGCAATTCTATCTTAAATGATGAATGCATTAAAAAAAATGAAATTAGGTTTTGAAAAGCATATTTCATTCTTTAAGTGAATTGAAATAAGATTGAAGATATAATACATTTCTGTCTATGGTCATAAAATGTATTATATAATAATCGTATTTAAATTCATTTGAAGAATAAAAAACATTTTGGTTCCTTTATAGAGTTTAAAATAAAATTAACTCTCAATATATCCTGACTATGGCCATTGATATATGTTTTGAATTAATTTTAAATTAAACTCTAATAAAGGAAGAAAATATTTAGAAAAACATGATGATTTTTTGAAAGAGATACAATGTGGACCCAATGTTGTTCCATAAAAGATGAAAACCCTAAGTTTTGTTCACATTTTGACTATGGCCATAAATGCAAATCGTCAACTTAGGATTTAATCACCTATTATTAGAATGGTGCTTGTGCCATTTGTGTTTCACCATAGTGTTATTGAAAATGAAAATGGAAATGTCACATATTGATTATGAAAATGGAAAGTTAAACTAAATGCTCATTCATTCTAAGCTAAGCATAAAGTAAACTTCTCATTAATTGATTTATTACAACCTTTGAATTGATACAACGATTAAAAAGAAATAACAAAACAGAAAATTTTGCAAAATGAGCAAACTTGTTAGAAATAAGTGTAGGATTTTATTGATTTTTCTTTAATTATTGAAAAATTGAAGAATACATCCAAAATTAGCCTTTTATGCCACAAAAATAAAAAGAAACAAATAGAATAAAAGTGAATGATGTATGACTTTGCAAAACTTTTAAAAATGGTGCTTTGGAGTTTTGAATTTTCGAAATTGGGGTTTTAAAACATATAGATACATTTTAAAACTTGAATTCAAAGTGAATTTAACCTTGAAATTGAGATTTTCATGAAAATATGTTGAAAATGAATGAAATAAAGGCAAATAAACTCCAAAGTTTGTTTAAAATGAAGTTAAGGCATTCTAACTTGATAAAATTCATTTTTAATTTATGAAATATATGAATCATGTTTGAAAATTTAATTTAAGAGTGATAAAATGCCCAATTTAACTGCATTTTAAAAAAGCAATGTTTTTTTTTGTTTTTTTTTTGTTTTTTTAAATTGGTTTCGAAAGATGCAAAGAATGAATGATCAATGACCTTAGAAATTTCTAAAAATAATATGCAGGTGCATAACAACCTTATGAATGTTATAGAATTGAAAATCCTAAGCAATTATGTGAGGAAAACCTGAATTTAGATTCTCTTATCCAGATAAGACAGGATTTTGCAGAATCGGGATTTTGCAGGTGAACCTGTCAGAGCATTCTGAGCAAATAGAAGTCTTAAACAATTCAGTTTTAGCTCAAAATGAATACATAGATTCACAACACAGCAAGGAAGCATTCCCTTGTTACAGAATATCAAAATCATTGTTGAAACTAGAGTTATGATCAAAACATTAGAATGTTAATTTCAGAAACAAAAAGATTGGATTTTTAATAGATAGATTGCAGTAATTCTGGTGTTTTAGAGACTAAACAGACCCAATTTCTCCCAAATTTGGTGAAGAACCTGATTAACTCAATTAAGAAGCTAATTCAATTTACAGAATTGAAAAATTGATTTTGGTTAGAAAATGGCGACTTCGGAAAGTCACTGTTTCTAAACAGAAAATGAACTTGTTACAGAATTTGAAGTTCTATAACCAATCTTGGTTTTTAACCGGTTTGAGATATCAAATGAGAATAGAAAGTTATGAAATTTTTTAGATGTCAACTAGACACATATAAAAAGAAAATCTTTTTTACGGATTTGAAAAATGATCTTCCGTTGGGGAGATATAACTCTCACAAAATGAACTAAAAACTTGTGTCACTCAAATAATGCAGACTAATGAGGGTCTGGTTTTTTATTTCAATGGGGTATCAAATGACGATATAAATCACTGAAAATTTACAAAAAATAAACTAGATTCCATAAAAAATATATTACTTTTTATGGATTTGAAATCCAATATCTGGTTAGGGAGATATGGCCCTGACAAGTTGGTCCTAATTTGGGTAGCGATTTATTACTGAACAACACCACAAATCGCTGCAGTGTTTTGCAAAAACACTACAAATCGCTATAATGAGGTCCAACAACACTATAAATCATTTTAGGTCTCGTTGGAGACCCGAAAATACTACAAATCATAGTTAAAAGACTGGATAACACTAGAACTCGTTGTAGGATGATTGAACAACACTACAAATCGCTGTGAAGCTCGTTAGAGACTCGAAAATGCTACAAATCGTAGTAGGAACTCATAGGAGACCCAAAAAATTGTAACAACGATTTTGCTGAAGAATGTTGTCAATCATATGGCGATTTATTGAAGGTGGGCAATAACAGTTATGACATGAGGGCCAAAATCAGAATATGTACAAAATCAGGAAACAGTGCTCTGGTATTTAATCAAAATAAAATAGTAATTCACCATAGAAATTTTTAAAAATTTACAAGGGTAAACTAGACATATAAACAAAGAGAACTCGTTTCATGGAATTGAAAAATGTTCTCTCATTGAGGAGATAAAATTCTGACAAAATGGATCAAAATTTGAGTCATTAAAATGATATAGGGTGACAGGATTATGGTTTTTGACCCAAAATAGGTATAAAAACACTATAGAAATCACTAAAATTTGGTATTAACAAACTAGGTTTAATTTAAAAACACCTTTTTTTACGAATTGGAAATATCATCTCTGGTTAGGGAGAAATCACTCCCGCAAGTTGGTCCTGATTCTGCTAAAATCTTGACGGTGCAAAATAAAAGGTTTTGAATCTCGATTTTTAAAGTGGGTCAAACAAACTCAGAATGATCTAATTTTTGGTGAAGAGCGTGAAGACATATGCATGAAGTTTCAGTAAAAAATTCAGATTGAAATGATCTTTGATTATATACAAATTGATAGATCTAGTATGTATCAAAATTGAGAGTACAATCTAGAAAGTAACTAAATATGATGAAAGCAAACTACACATGCGTAGATGTTCAAACATGATATCTAATGCCTTAAAACATGAATGAATGTATGAATGATGAAAAATTAAGACAGAAAATGCATTAAAAGAAATCCAAAATGGCTGATGCACAAATCTAACTTGTTGTAGCCCATTTAAAAGAAGGATTTGATCTAAACCGATCAAATCACTTCAATTCTTTTGGCTCAATCAAAATATGTTAAACAGAGATTAAAATGCAGCAAATAGAAAGATGAAAACTCAGATTTTAATTCATTAATTATGCTATGACAAGAAATTTTAAGGGAATAGAAGAGCACTCACCTTGGCTGAAGGGGTCTGAAAGAGAGGGTTGAAAGCTTCTCTCAAATTTTTTTAAACTCCAAGTAAGGAGAGAGAGAGACTGTTGACCACCAATCGCTCCCATTTTTCTTCCTTCCTTCCTGTTCTTATTCTTCTTCTTTCTTCTTTTCTTGCTTCTTTTTTGCTCATTTTATTTCTTCTTTTCCTCCTTCATTTCCTCCTTTTTTTCTTCCTTTGTTTCCTCCTCCTTTTCTTCCCCTTTTTCTGGAGGGTCTAGGGCTGAGGCAGCAATGGGCTCGTATAGGGTTGATGATTTTTCTTTAAAAATAAATTTTAATAGGTTTAAAATTCTACAATAAAATAGGAATAAAAAACGAGGATTTTGAAAATAACAAATTTTAATTGGATCCGAGATACAATTTGATTTTCGACTCCAAATTGAGTTAAAACCGGATCCATGTTATTTTTAAAAGATTTTTGCAAAATGATGGATTTGAATTTTAAATTTAAGAATTTAAAATTAGAGCAAAAATTTAATTTTGAAAAGGATCTATATCTGAGGTTTTGAATAAAAACTAGATTTGGATTTGGATCACGATTACATATCAAAATAAGGGAGATTAGTTTGAATTGGGTTCGAACCTTGGGAATGAATTTATAAAAAATGAAAAATTCAGGCTTATGATGTAGTTCAGATTTGGATATTGGATCAAACCTGGAAACAAATCTTAGATATTAGATCAAAACTTAAGAAATGAAGTTGGATCTCAGATATCAGATGAGCTCGAGATCACGAATTGATTCAAATATACTCCTGAATGAATCAAGAATTCAAAAGGGGTTTGGCATCTATAAAAGGGGGGATCCGAAATGGATTTGAAAATTTTAGGGTGTTTACAGCCGCCTGACTGACGTCGTGTTTCGTCTACAATGACAAACAAAATAAAAAAAAAAAACTGAAAAAAAGGGGGAAGAAGAAAGGAAACACGTACTGCTTACTTGGGCATCTTCAGACAGACCAGAGGAGGTTGCTAGAAGGACCCCTACCGGAAAACTAGCACCGATCCAACGACGGGTTCCCTCTTTTCTCAGAACAAAAGAAAAGAAAATGAAAAGAGGAACCCTAATCAGGTTCCCCCCTTTCGTTTTAATGTATAAACTAAAAAAAATGCAATTTAAACCTAAAAATTCTTGAAAATTCAAAAAAAGGATTGGTTTTCCTAAAAAAATAAAAAATAGCATATCGACTTTTTTGAAATTACAGAAAAGTGGTTCCTTTCTTTTCTGTTTAACTTAGAAAACTTTTTTTTGAGGTTCTTTTTCGTTTTTGCTCAGAAAGGGTTCTGTCTTTTTAGAAATTACAGAAAAGTAGTTCTGAGTTTTTGAAAACCACCTGCTACTTATTTTTGTCGAATAGTCCTTAAATTTAGCAATTTTTATGATTTTTTTGCATACTTAAAGACCGTATTGCATGCTAAACTAGTTTAGAAGGATCAAAACTAGTTACATTTACAATTATTAGTTGGAAAAGCTTTTAATTCTAATATTTGCTTATAATTATCAATATAACAAATCGAATTGTTATAGTTGAGTTATCCAAAATCAAAAAACTCAATGAGATGAATTTTGGAATGTGGAGAAGAAAAATAGAATATCTATTGACACATGACAAGACCCTATATGTATTAAACAAAATACAATCTTCACTAACTGATAAATTGATTAAAAAAGAGAAGAAAACTCATAACAAGTTTATTGAAGATGATCAACTTGCTTGAGCAACTCTTCTAACTTTTATGTAAGATGATCTTATCTGAGTGTTTGAAGACTTTGACATTGTGAAGATAATGATGAAAGAAGTCAGAAAGAAGTATGATATGACTTCAGAGACTCACATTCAACTTCTTTTGGAGCAATACAACTCTGGTAGGATGAAAGAGTCAGATAACATGGTCGATCAAGTGAATCAAATGCTGGTAATGGCTAAGAATATAGTCATAGCAGGAAATGATGTTCCTAAATGCATGCAAATCTCCACCATATTAAACAACCTTCCTCCAATGTGTAAAATGGTGTCGATTGCCATGAGATTAAACCAGAAAAGTCTTACTCTAACTGAGCTCCCTCTACAATTAGCTCTTGAGTAAGAGCACATGTCAAAAGGCAAAAAGGGAAAAGTTATGAATACCCAAGAATTCATCCCGACAACTTCTCATAAGTTTAAGCCTAAAGGCACATTCTTCAAAAAAATTAAGAAGAATAAATTCAATAAGAAGCGTCCAGTGCAGACCAAAACCTACAAGTCTGCAATTAGGGGAGCATGTTTCTCTTGTGGAAAAATTGGGCATTTCAAGAATAATTGGCCAAATAGAATCAAGAAAGAGAATCCATGAAAGCAAGTAAATGGAGAAAGAGAATTAGTATACACTGTGTCTAAGACATTGATCACAGATAGTGATCTCCCAGGATAGTGGATTAATTCAAGGGCAACACGACATGTGTTTAAGATAAAGGAAGAACTTGTAAAGATGAAGGAATTAAAGCTTGGAGATCATAAGGTGTATATGGAAAATAACACCTATAGTGATGTGGTCGAGATAGAGACCTATAGGCTTCAGGTACAAGGGACCAGTCTCCTACTAATAAATATACTTTATATACCTTCTATAAGAAGAAATCTTTTACTAGTGAGAGATTTTGCTAAGAAGAGATTCGAAATCCGCTTCTAGGGTGACAAAGTCACTATTGGGAAAGATGAAAAAGTAAAGCTCAGGGGTCGCTATGATGTTGACTATGGTCTATTTCGTTTTAATGTAACTCCTTCTATAAATAATACAATGAATATTTCTGGTTATATTGATTATGCATTTAATGTTGATGCATATTTATGGCAATTAAGGTTAGGACATCTAAATGTCAATAAAATAAAAAGAATAGTTTGCATAGGATTGTTACCTTCTCTTAAAAATATAGAATTTGAAAAATGTGAACCATGTATATCAAGTAAAATGACTAGAAAACCTTTTCCTAAGGGAAGTAGGTCACGTGACTTACTAGTTTTGGTACACACAGATATTTATGAACCTTTAACAGTAGAAACACATGAAAGATAAATATATTTTATTACATTTATAGATGATTACTCAATGTTAAATGATCCTAGGGTACCAAGTCAAGAGTTAGAACATAACGATCTATTTATGAATAATGAACAAAATTCACAACCAATAATTGGACAGAAAAGAACAAGAATTCCTTCATCTTATTTGAATGATTATTATACATTCTTGAGTGAGGAGTTATGCTATTCCATAGATTTGGATGAAACTCTTGACAATTTAAGTTTTGAAGATGCAGTTGCTTATAATGAGTCTAAACTATGGAAGGAAGCAATGAAAGGTGAGTTGGACTCTATAGAAAAGAATAAAGTTTGGGAACTAGCTACTTTGCCTAATGGATATAGGGCAATTGGTAGTAAGTGTGTTCTTAAGAAAAAACTCAAGGCAAATGAATCTATTGATAGATTAAAGGCAAGATTAGTAGCAAAAGGCTATTTTCAACGAGAATGAATTGATTATAAAGAAACTTACTTTCCTGTAGCCAAATTGACATCTATTCATATTATTTTGGCATTGGTAGTTTATTTTGATCTTGACCTATATCAAATGGATATGAAAATGACCTTTTTGAATTATAAATTAAATGAAATTATTTTTATGCAATAACCAAAAAGTTTTAAAATTGAAGGTCAAGAGGATAAAATATACAAGTTAAATAAATCTTTGTATGAACTTAAGCAGTCAGCAAGACATTGGTATTTAACTTTTCATAATGCTATAACCAAATTGGGTTATGAGGCAAATAGTCTGGACTATTGCGTACATACCAAGAATAGTGGGAGTAAGTTTACTATAGTATCCTTCGATGTTGACGATATATAATTAATTATAGAAAATGACATAGACATGATAAATATGACTAAATCATTGTTAAGTTCTTGATTTAAAATGAATGATATTGGTGAAGCTTCATATATCCTTGGAATTAAGATCTAGAGAGATAAAAAATCGAGATTGCTATGTCTAAGTCAAGGAAAATATCTTGACCATATTCTAAAGAAATTTAGAATGGAAAGTACCAAGGCAAAGGGTAATCTGGTAGTAAAAGGTCAAAAGCCAAGTAAGAATGATTGTCCAAAAGATGGACAAGAAAAGTTGAATATTCCATATGCTCAGGCAATTGGAAGCTTGATGTATGCAATGTTTTGCACTAGACCTGATTTGATTTTTGTTGTAAGTCTAGTGAGTAGATATTAAAGTAATCATGGGCTCTCTCAATGGGAAACAATGAAGAAAATTTTTCGATATCTAAAGAGAACTAAGAAACTTAAGTTATGCTATCAGTCAGATAGTTTAAAGCTTGTAGGCTACTCAGTTGCTGATTTTGCTGGTGATAGAGATGAAGCAAAGTCTACCTCTAGTTATGTATTTATGTTAGGAGGTGGGGCAATTACATGGTCATGCAAGAAACAAGAGTGTGTATCACATCATACCCAAGAAGCTGAGTATATTTCCGGTAACATGACAGCCACATTTGGTGTATAGATAAATAATTTCCTAAATAAGTTGAAATTGGATATTTTAAAAGATCCAGTTCAACTTTATTGTGACAATAAAACTGCTATAAGACTAATACAAATAAAAGCTGATGGCTCTAAAAATAAGCATATTGAAGTTAAATAACAATATATTCATGATATGCTTATGAAAAATAAAATAACAGTGGACTATATTCTTTCAAGTGACATGATAGCAGATCCTCTAACCAAGGAAGCGACTGAGGATGTTTTCACTAGACATATGAGTCAATTGAGACTCATATATGTCTAAGTGTTGAGTAAGTAAAGATTACTCAAAAAGTGTGCATGTCATGTTTCGGTTGAGAATAAGCATATAAACACAAGGTGACTAAAGATTACTCGAAAAGTATATATGCAAGGTTTCGGTTGAGAACAAGTATATAAACACAGGAAATCCCTTATGGCAAAGAAGGAGATGTAAGGCCATGTGGCCGTAAGGTGACTGTTGGAGGGCCTTTCCAACAGTTACACTGTTCAAATTCAAGAGATGCGACTCCGGAGGGGACGAGGGGATTTCTCCCAAAGCTATGTCTCAAAACTAAAACTCTTCACAACTATAAATGCAGTGAAAAGGGTAGGATTCAGTGTGCATGAGAAAATATAGAAATCATATACATTTATAAAGGCATTCGGTCTTGTGAACGAGTTGAGAGTTTGGACTCCCTGGCGATTTCGACCGTAACAACGATATATTCACCTCGCGGTAATTTTTCATTCCAGCATATAGGTCCTAACATGCCCAGCCACCCCCATGCTCCCTTCCGCGTAATGTAAAGCAGCTGTTCTGACATGCTTGCAGTAATGAGAAACAACCCTTCCTTAAAGGTTAAGAATGTAATAACTTCCAGGAAAACTAGCAAGGACAGTTAAACTCAGCGGTTCTAATAGCTAAGAGTATCTGCTCACAGGAATCCGCACCTTCTGTCGGGGATTCTCCTGACTACCTTCCTTGACTTTCACTGCTTGTGCAGCCTTGCAAATGTATGTTAGCTTCTGTTTCCCCCCATCCAGTGGAGGTGGAGGTGGTGGTGGTGGTGGCCACTCCTCTCTGGCCTGCCCGTCTCCACTCCCTACTATCTCACACTCCATCGAACCCTCTCCGGCTTGTTATTAGTCATGGAAAGATTGACGCTACGAATGAACAAAGAGGCAGAGGACAACAGGATAATCATCACAGTTTCTATGCTGTTGATGAGGATGAAAGAGATTCGATGAGAAACTTTATGAGATTAACTCAGGAATTCAGTAAATGTTCGGGTTCAAAGAAAAACCTATCCTTGTTCCCTTTAATTTAATGTCACTAGTGAGAGCCATGGGCATAAAACAGATGTGTGGCTGGCAGGTCAGAAGTCTTCCTATTAAAATCTTGCTTTACCTTTCTGAAGGGTATGTTAAAAATAGGAATATATTCTCCATTAGTGGCTAAGTTCCGAATGAAGTTGGAGCAGTGGCATGGTAAATTTCTCGGGCAGGCAGTTAGACTTGTCTTGATTCAATCAGTCCTTGTATCCTTCCCTCAATATTGGTCAGGGAGTTTCAAGGTTCGGACGACTACTGTTAACAGCATAAAGAAAATTATAATTGAATTTATGACACGATTATGAGAACCACAAGCACCACCATCTCATCAAATGAGAAGTGGTACGTAAACTCAAGGAGGAAGGGGGGTGGCAATAAAGAACCTTACTGAATCTCATAAAGCATCGCTTGCAAAACTAACTTGAAAAGTGTGACATGATGTATAAAACCCTTGGTGTATTTTGGTGAGACTTAACTACATGTCCAAGCAATCTATATGGTTCCAAAAAAAAATCAAAGGGTTTCGCACGGGTGGAAGGGAGTGAGAAGTGGAGCCCAGGTCCTTATTACAAAGGTTGGATTGGTCTCTAGAAGGAAGGGAAACCGAATTTTGGTTCGACTCATGGACAGACAAAGGTCCTCTCTTGTTGCAATTACCTATGAATTCACGGTGTTATATAATACACTACGCAACATCCCGGTGGGGGACATGATTGACCAACATAGTTTTCTCATTATAAAAATTACTGATTTAAGGGTTCATCTTCCTCCATTAATTGTGCAAGATGTGGAGAGGCAATTACGGAAACCTGGGGAAAAGGGATGAACTCAAATGGAAAGAGAAGTGAGAATTTTCTATGAAAAGTGTATGGGAATTAAGGAGCATCCGGACAAACTATTTAAGCTGGAAAAGTAAAGCATCTCCGAGAGCGATATTCACTCTTAGACTTACTTTGGAGGAAAGATTGCTCACCCAAGACCGCCTCCAAAAACTTGGTTACCAATTAGCCAAAAGGTGTGTCCTTTGCAAGAGGACGGAAGAAACTCCTGACTACGTGTTCATTGGTTGTGAATGGGCATAAAGAGCATGGAGAATGGTCACAACAATCTTTGGAAAAAGATGGAACCCGGGCACAAAGGTAAAAGGGAGGGGACCTTCTTAGGTGGGCAGGTATGAAGTTTAAAGATAAAATGTGTGGTATAGTTGGGCTGCTGCTTATCATATAGTCATAGGGCAGATATGGCGACAAAGGAATGATAGCATTTTTACTAACAAAGTTAAATCCCATAATTATTTTTTGGTCAGGGCAGTAAGAGAGCAGGTTGTCAGAATTTTGGAAGATTCTGTATCTGAGGTATCCTGTAGATGGAGACAACTAGGGACTGGTCACCCCCACCCCAAAATTGGTCCAAGCTAAATAATAATAGTATATATGATGAATGGTGGTGTGTTGGATATTTGGTAAGTTCTCATGAAGGTAAGGTACTAAGTGCAGGGTTCCTAAAAAGGAAGGAGAACAGGGCATTTGGTTAGACATAATCAAACAGTTTGGAATAGATGGGAAAGTGATCATTGAAACGAGCAGGGCAGACATGGCGAGTGGTCTGAATCGTAGATTGGAAGGAAGAGGTAGATCAATCCATATTCCGTTATCATTGGTTGAATATCTGTACAGTTTTGAAAGTATAAAAATCCAATATTGTACAGCAAATAGTCTGAGTAAACAGTTAGCTACACTAGCCAGATGGTGGTATGGGTCAATCTTGGAAAGATAGGCCCAATACTGGCACCCATTTTTGAGTAGGTGAATGTAACAGTTACAAAAGTTATTCAATGAACTGGTAGGGGTCTCCCTAACCACAGCTTGACTATAAAAAAAAAATTTATTAAATTATTAGCAGAAAATGTTTATTACACTACAGGTAAAAAAGGTTTTACAGGCACAGCCTTGAGGGTACACATTAGAATGATGATATGTTAACTCCAAAAAAGTGTGTTCAAATATTTGTACGTAAAATGAAAGAAGTTGCCATGTCAACACAACAAGTTGAGCCGACTTATATGAAGAAAAATTAAACGTTTTTTCCAACTTACAACCATTTTTGTACTACTAATTATAAAAAATAGTAGCATAAATAAAAGCTCCCAATGGAACATTGCCACCTACAGAAAATGTGGTCTTTGACTAAACAATAACGTTATGCCTTTTCATATGGGAACTCATCTCTGCATGACTTGATAAAAAAAATGTATCCCATAAGATTTTAATTTTACAATAAAATGAAGGTTCATTTTAAGTGGAAACTCGGTGGGGTTGAGAACCCGTCAGATACGGGTCGGATCATGACAGATATAAATCCAAAATTCAAACTTTACGCAGCAGGTTCTAATGTGAGTACAGATCCAAACTAGAACCATGCAAAGTAATAAAGTTTAATCCAGGTTCAGATTTTATATGACACAAACAGATCATCGATTGTAAAAAGTACATGCTGTAGGATTCTTTTAGGTCCCTGTGATCGATATGGTTGAGGTCACCGGGTAAAGGGGCATGTGTGATAGAAGGAGGGGTTGAACCTCCATCTTTGTGAAGCCATACATTTTGCCTGATTGAGCTATTCTAACCCATCTCCAAGCATGAGAATCATCACAATCCTCGATTAGAGCTAGGTTAAGGATTGCACTCACTTACCTTTCCTACCATGACTAGGGGTATCAACAAGCCAGGTTTACCCAGACCCGACCTGAACCAAATCCTATAGGGTCCGGATATGGTGATAAATAAGAAGACCAATTAAAACCCGAGTTGGGACCCAAAGGTCTAATTAATACATGGACCCAGGTATAGTTTGTGAATTTTTATATCAGACTTGAACCTGACTTGAGTTCCGATTAAGACCTGTAAAATTTTCAATGTAAAAATGATAAAAATATGTTTTTAATAGGTTTGGTTCATGTAGTTCTTATCAGCCCAGGTATAGTTTTTCTTATAGTGGACCTAATTAGACCCAGGTCTAGACCCGAAACCATGCCCGAAAATCTAGTCCAAGTTTGGTTCCACCTAAGTCCGAACCCAAGCCGGCCCATTGACAACCCTAGCCATGACCATGGTCTTATATAGACAACCATGGATGATTGGATTTATTCTACCACTAACTTAAAGATAATAACCCATTAAACCCAATAACTCCCTCCATAACCATTAGGTAAGTTATACATGCAGTCATCAGTCTAAGATTAAAACTCATTATTTTTTCTTAATAGGCCACATTATAATCTTTAATGAGCCTACCATACAATGGCTCTTGGGGTTCCTCTTGTGAGACCCTATGGTGATATCCAGATATGGTACCAAGATCCAATATTTCTCACTTGGCCATATGGGGCAAACATTAGCATTACGAGGATTTCTCAGACATCAAGTGGATTATTCACTCATGTTCATTTATATTTACTTGAGTCTCGTTTGACTCATATGTCTTGCAAACACATTCTGAATTTCCACTACGAGCATCATAGGAAATTTTCACATATCAAGTGAATTATTCACTCATGATCTTTTATACATAATTAAGTCATATTTGGCTCACATGTCTAGTAAAGACATATTTAGAAACTACCTTCGTCAATGGATCAACTATCATATTTGACGAAGGTAAATAATCAATTAAGAGTTTATCCATCTTTAGCATAGCTCACATGTCTGGCAAAGACATATTCAGAAACTACCTTCATCAATGGATCAACTATCATGTTCGATGAAGGTAAATAATCAACTAAGAGTTTATCCTTCTTTAGCATAGCTCACATGTCTGGCAAAGACATATTCAGAAACTACCTTCGTCAATGGATCAACTATCATGCTCGACGAAGGTAAATAATCAACTAAGAGTTTATCCTTCTTTAGCATACATAGCTAAACATCAAACAAATCAACTTGCACATTTCCAAGAGTTATATCATATTTTTTTAATCATGAGATTTTTCACACATGCTATGGATTACTTATCACATAATCATGTGAACTATTCTATCATACTAAAATCCATCATTCCATGCATGAAACAAAATGATCATAACATTTTGAGAATATATTAATCAAAATTTATGAATTTACCAAGTTACTATGCATATATGATGTGATAATGAGATTTATTCACATATACTACAAATTATTCATGACATCATGAGGCATATTGCGTGTATTCTTCTTCATGATTTGTCATGAAACTATTTAGCATAGCTATATGAATTATTTATCTTATCAAAATTTAAATAATCCTTAATGTGTTGTTTCATGTGTAAACTTTTATTTTCAGCATTCACATTTATTGCATCAACAACTATGCAGTCTATAGCTCTAAAACAAATAAATACATATCACCGTGGTGAATTATTTTGCACATGTATCATTTAGGTTTCCTTATTTACAGTACATCATAACATATAACATATGAGCCTCTTATTTAGTTAATCATAAGGTCTCACACATAGTTTATATGCACACTAATGGGGTACTATGGTTTTTCATCAACTCATAGATTCATGATCAATTCTTATTTGCCAAACTTGGCAAATACTCTCACTTTTTAAGTTTTCACCATAAATTGTAATCATACTATTCATGTGGATTATATTTAATATCACATGCAACATACTTTAATTTCATCAAGTTAACCACCACCTGATCATTTTTGGATTGATATATTCAGATCTAATGTTATAAAAAAATGAAGACAACTATGTTGCATATTATACATAAAGCTTCTAAAGCATGAAAATATTTCTTCATGCATTCATACAAGCAATTTATAGAGAGCATAATTTATGATGATTTATTTATCATTATATGCAAATAAATATCTACATGCATGTGCAAATAGTAATTTAGCTCTCACTTTTCTAGCGCATTGCAATTAAACAATATATGTTTGTTTTAAGACATTAGAAACAACATGCATTAGAACTAAAAGTTTAAGTCATCATATCTAGATTCAATTTGGATATGCACCAGATCCATAATCAATGAAAGTTGGTTTTTTTTCTCATTACCATTTGGATATGCCACACATTATAAGCCCATTCATTTTTAAAAACAATGATAATAAGCAATCAAACAACAATCATGTCAACATATAAGTTCAAATCCATTAATAAATTGAAACAAAAAATTATATTCAAATCTATTGGATTTATATGGATTTATATGAATTTATATAAAAAAAAATTATATAAAGTCCAACACGATCATAGTAAAAATGGATCTCTATGTAAGCTTAGATAGCTCAAGCAAAATCATGGGTCACGTAAAATTTGACTATAATCAAAATCTATTAGATTTGTGTATCTATTATATTCAACACACATTTCAAACCCATCAACTAAGAGTAGACACTTGACTCATATCGTGGACCATTCACAAAGCATATCCAGCACGGTATTATATGATCTCGTTGTGTTGTTATTAATTAAAATAACCAAATCAACACAATCATACTAAACACAATTCCAATCACAACATTTATGCATATTTATATCATGGGTCTATTACTTATTTAGATTTATGCAATATTATGGGTTTAAACTGATTATTTAACAAGTTCATTCTCATGTTTAATCATGAGTTACTTAGGATTTGACTATAGTCCAAATTTGAGTTTTAGGATCCAAAACTGATTGAATTCATACAACATACATAATTATATCCAAACATATCTATTTGTCACTACTTAGGGTGATGGCCCTAAGTCTCGAGGATTCTGTTGTCACTACTATTTGTCAGCTAGAGAAGATATTTTCTTCAGCATTTTTTGACGTTATGGAACATGTAATTATACACTTTCCATATGAACTTAGGGTTGGTGGTCCTGTGCAATATCAGTGGATGTTCTCATTTGAAAAGTAAAATTTATTTTATATTTTTCTCCCTAATGCTATTGAGAATTTATTGTATTACGAGATGTATATTGTTGACATGTGAATGTTTGACCTAAAAAAAAAAGGTTTGGAATAAAGCAAGAGTGGAGGGTTTAATTTATGAGGCATACAATTTAGAAGAGATTTCAAATTTCTCATCTATGTACTTTGAGTCTCACATTCCAACACGTTACACTTTCCCACCTCGTAATGATGATGGAGAACAAGTTATTGTGACTGACAAACTATCGATATTTAAACCACTTGGGAAGGCCTTTGGCAGTTGTCGATCAAGACTCTTGGAAGATCGAGAGCAAGACGCATCAGAAATCTATATCATTTTAAATTGCTCAGAGATCGACCCCTACATCGAGTAAGTATACATAATATGTTACACTTAGTTCTCTACGTACATGTTTTCGTAATATAATTATTTGTTAAATGCAAATGATTTGATCTAGAGTTATGAAGGTGACTTTCACATCTAACTGATTCAGAATTACAAAAGAACGTGAAAATAAGTTTGTGATATGGATGAAAGAGTTAGTAAGGACGATGACATGCATTCTTTTTGTGTGAACAACAATATGTTACTTAATTGGTTGTGTTTACAGTCATTGTTTATGCTTGTAGGTCTGCCATGGTGGTGTTAATGACCAAAGAATATGTGATTTACAAAATGGTCTGACCAAAGTTGTGCAATGTTACAACAGATACATCATAAATGGTTATCGATTCCATACAAAAGACTACGGTGCAAACAAGTCAACAATAAATAGTGGTGTATGTGTCCAGGGTAGCAGTTACGGTGAAAATAAACTTGACTACTGCGGTGTTATAGAAAAAATAATAGAGTTCACTTACTTAGGCATAAATAACAGGTTAACTTTATTCAACTGTCATTGGTTTGATCCCACAGCAACAAGAATCAACAAAGCCTCAAGCATTGTGGAGGTGAATCATAAATCAAGGTTTGAAATATATGAACCATTCATATTAGCCTCGCAAGCTCAACAAGTTTACTATACTTCATATCTGAGTACAAGGAAGTCAGATAGAAATGAATGGTGGGCAGTTTGCAAGGTGAAGTCTAAACTATACCCTGAGTATGATCAATTACAGGAAGACAAGTTAACTGAAGAGAGTGATTACTATCAATCAAATGATATGTATGACTTCTCTTATGGTCACAATATCACACATGATCTGCATATCACATCTCCATTATTCGATGGCACACGTATAGAAGAATGTGATCCAAATGATATACCAACTGGATGGGCACCCAATGTAGAAGAAGATGAAGAGGAAGAGAAAGAAGAAGAATATGAAAGTGAAACAAGTGATGAGGTTGCATACTTAATCTAGTGAAATATTTGTTTGAGTGCTATGAATGATTTGAATGTATTGTCATGTTTGATGAGGTAGTAGCTATGAGGTAGTAGTTAGCAGAATATTAGAGTGTGTTTGTTGCAAGTACATGTGTAACATTGATATGCTATTAATGATTTAAATATATTGCCAAGTTTAATGTGATTGTATTCATGCTTGTATGAAGTTATTTTCAATTTGAATATGTATCCATGAATATACATATCATGTAACTGATCCAAATAACATTTTTATTTGTTAGAATATGGTTCGTGGAGGTCACACAAGGTCGAGGACCAAGTGGAAGTCGTGGGACATCATTAGGTAAATGTCTTTGTATTATATTTAAATATAGACATTTATTATATTTTTTGCTTATATGTTAATATAAACATTGTTACTTGTTAATCGTCTTTATAGGATCCCAGCTCAGTGATAGACAGACTTAGCCTTTATCTTCACGCAATGCTTCGATAGGTATATCATTTAAATAATTATATACTTGATTAGTTCAAATGTGCATTGTGTGAATTTCTAACTCATTGTTTTGTAGGTGATGTTTTGCCTACACATGACCCACCTATACCAGTTACTCATAAACATCACGAGACAATGACAGATGCAGGGTCTTCTCAGTGTGACACACGATGACTCATTCAAATAGTGTATATCGATAGTCGACTGTAAGTATTTCATTGTCACTTATCCAATACTTATCTTATAAATAGTGTATATCGACAGTCCATTGTTAATGTGTATCAATTCATGTGCAGTGCGAGGTTCGAGCAACAAGAAGTAATATGAGAAATTAAGAAGTCACTTCTGCAGCATCTTCTAGGACCGATCGCGCAATTAAAAGAGTACCCGACAGAGGTGTTGGACAGATTAATGTCCTCATTCATGGTATGCAATCGTTTATCATAACTAATGTGTTTCATATTTAATTTTTTGTTATACTCATATGTGCTAACTTTTTGAAAGTATTTGTAGGCTTCTCATCGCTTTGCGACTGCGAATGAATAGAAAGACGCGAGGGTAGTATGGCAGAAAGTGACTGCCAATCGATTTGCTAACATGCTGCATAATATTAAGACTGCAGCAAAAAATGCAGCTGGTGGGATAGATGATCCACTGCAGTGGAATGGCCATGACCCTTATACTATCAGGAGAGATTATTGGGAGGGCATGTGCGACAAGTGGGCGAGCAATGAATTTCAAAACCGCTTAGCAAAGGTTGCACAAAACCGAGCGAAGATGCTTGATGCCCATCTACACAGGTGGATCTAAGACTTTTGAGAGCCACCAGAAGAAAATGGTAACTCATCAATATATATATATATATATATATATATATATATATATATATATATAATCAAATTTGTAAGTATTTTTGCATACTTATTAATTAATTTTTTTATCATTTAACATTGCAGGAAGCAGAAAAAGGAGACATTATGCCTTATAAGGATGTGTTTGTTGAAACACATAAACGTAAGAACACAAAAGATTTTGTATCAGAGAAGGCGAGAGCGACATCGGTATGTATTTATTGTATTAATAAACATTATAATATATAAGTTACTATGAATTACGTTATCATAAACATTGTAATTCTTAATTCTTAATTTATATTGTAATCATTACTTTATAGGTGTCATACGAGCAACAAATGGTAGAGCGATATGGCGATGACTCCACTCACCATCCGTCTTTTGATCCTGCAATATGGGTGATTGCAACCGGTGAACCCAAAAAGGGTCGTGTGTTCGGGTTTGGGAGTAACATGAATACCACAGTAGTCGTTGCCTCCTGCAACCATGGCTCTCAGAGTTCTCTCGCCAACATCAACTCCTAACGTTCGATTGATCCTACTATGTCTTGGGATGGTGTTTGTCAGCGTTTTGAGGACAAAATACAGTATTTTTTAAATAAAGTCATTCTCCACATTGTCCATAATGAGTTGTGCAACTTTTTTCGGGACAAAGGAACTTTGTCTGCATTCAACATGAGCTCTGGTGCCCGTCAGGTATAAAGATTCATGTCATTTGTTTCATGTCGTTAGATTTCAAGCTAGTATATGCATGATTGTCACACTATGATTTTTTTTTACACCTTTAGAATATATATATGCATGATTGATTCACTATACAATTTTTATGACACCCATATAACACATATACACATGATTGAATTATTATGATTTTTTTTTTACAATTTTACAACACACACACACACACACACACACACACACACACACATATATATATATATATATATATATATATATGATTTCATCACTATAAAATTTTCTTAGTGCCTTATAACACATATATGCATGATTGAATCACTATGAAAGTTTTTTGACAACCTTAGAACACATACAAGCATGCTTTCATCACTATGACAACCTTAAAACACATACGAGCCTGATATTAGCATATATGAAAGTTTTTTAATGCCTTATAACACATATATGCATGATTAAATAACTATAAATTTTTTTGACTGCCTTAGAACATGATATGCATGATTGAATCACATATAAAGTTTTTTGGCTGCCTTAGAACATATATGAGCATGATTGAATCACATATAAAGTTTTTTTGTTGCCTTATAACACATATGAGCATGATATTAGCATATATGAACATTTGTTTACTGCTTTATAACATATATATGCATGATTGAATCATTATAAAAGTTTTTTGATAATCTTAGAACACATATATGCATGATTGAATCAATATGAAAGTTTTTGGACAACCTTAAAATACATATATGCATGATTGAATCAATATGAAAGTTTTTTGACAACCTTAGAACACATACAAGCATGCTTTCATCACTATGACAACCTTTGAACACATATGAGCCTAATATTAGCATATATGAAAGTTTTTTAATGCCTTATAATACATATATGCATGATTAAATAACTATAATTTTTTTTTACTGCCTTAGAACATGATACGCATGATTGAATCACATATAAAGTTTTTTGACTGCCTTAGAACACATATGAGCATGATTGAATCACTATGAAAGTTTTTTGACCGCCTTATAACACATATGAGCATGATATTAGCATATATGAATGTTTTTTTACTGCTTTATAACACATATATACATGATTGAATCAATATAAAAAAAATTTGACAACCTTAGAACACATATATGCATGATTGAATCAATATGAAAGTTTTTGGACAACCTTAGAATACATATATGCATGATTGAATCACTATGAAAGTTTTTTGACAACCTTAGAACACATACGAGCATGCTTTCATCACTATGAAATTGTTTTACTGCCTTAGTACATACATATGCATGATTGAATTACTGTAAAATTTTCCTTAGAACACATGTATGCATGATTGAATCAATATGAAAGTTTTTTGACTGCCTTAGAACACATATGAGCATGATTGAATCACTATGAAAGTTTTTTGACAACCTTAGAACACATATAAGCATGATTTCATCACTATGAAAGTTTTTTTATTGCCTTGTAACACATATATGCATGATTGTGATATATAACACATTTATTTGACAGCCTTATAAACCATATATGCATGTGTGAATCACTATGACATTTTTTGACAACCTTAGAACACATATCTGCATGATTGAATCACTATAAATTTTTTTTCCAGTCTTAGAATACATATTTGAATTCTGTTAATGTACTTCAGTTTATTGCTAGTCTATGTGTCATTCAGCCATTTACTTTGTTGCATTAGATTAGGTGCATTGCATATAATTTATTTTATTATATTTTATTTATAAATACTAATATTTTGGTTCTCTTGTAGGGTGCTGGAGATGATCAGCGTAGAGGAACTGATGGAGGCATGAAGGGAGGGGCAGATCGAAAAAATGAAGAGGATGATGCCCAAAATCTTGGCGAGGATTAGATTCATGTGTTTAATTTGTTTGACGTACTTGTAACTAATTATAACTTGGCAAGGACTGTATTTGGTTGTTAAAGTTGTTTAACTTAGAACTTATGTTAAATTTGTTTCATCTGTATATGTATTTTCTATGTGTACCTTATTTTTTATAAGCAGGTTATATGAATTGTATAACGAGAAATTTTTCTCGAGTTTCATATTTCAAAAAAAAAAAAATTAAATTAGCATTGGATATTATTCATCGCCAATTTAAATCAGTTGTTGTTTTGCGACAGAATTTAAGTTGTCCCTAATGTCCGTCGCCAAATTAACGACGGACATTAGCGACAGATATGTATCCCTTGTTACATCTTAGCGACGGATTAAATTTTGTCGCATAACCAAACCAGTCTCTATTTACCGATAGATTAGCAACAGACATGATCCACCGTTAATCTGTCACTAAGTAGCGACGAATTGACCACAGATAAATTCTCTCGTAGTTTAGCAACTAGGGTTTTGCGACAGACGCTATCTCTCGCTAAGTCGTCGCTAATCCATCGCTAAACACGTTAACAATGGCTTTTGCGATAGATTAGCGACGGATAGAGTCTGTCGCTAATATACATTAAATATGAAGCACTAGGCTTACAGAATATATGACATGTTTCATAATTTAGAGAATACCATCTATCTAACTTTATGGATTTCAGGATCAACCAAGTTCTTTATTTGTGTTCAGTAAATTTATAGTTCTTCCTTTGTCTACTCAATGCCTCTAATGCCATTTAGATCATCTCGCTGCAGATGCTAATAAGAGTGAAAAAATTCATTGCAAAAGCCAAAAGCTTCAAAGCCCACATTAAATGCTCACATGCGGCCAATCAATGAATTATCATGGAAGTTGTGGATTCCAAAGTTTTCCCATAACATTACTTCAATTCAATATGCTTTACATGAATATGCAGGCAAGTTGCAAATAAAACATTGCTGCAGTGCTGCTGCCCATTCTTTTCTGTAATGGCTACCTGCAGTAAAGTTCCATTCGAGCTGTGGTTGCGTGCCATCTTTCTGCCTACTGAATACGGAGGTACTAATGTTACCATGAAAGGCCATAAGATTGGTCCATACAGAGGCAGTCCCCTACGCACAGTTATGATGTACTCAAGTGACATTTTATGTGTACTTTGACTGAAATGGAAGCCGATACAGTTTCTGTTTTCTCCCATATATTAGATTGTTTCTCCAATAATGGAAAAACACAAATTACTCTCTCTCTCTCTCTCTCTCTCTCTCTCTCTATATATATATATATATATATATATATATATATATATATATATATTAGGTCTTGCTAATCCCGTTCAAAAATTGTAGTTTTTTTTTTCTCACATCTAACACCGTAGATGTGATCTATAGGTTTTGTTCAGTAGGAACCAACTTTTGGATCGTTGGAATCTGACCTGTATATAGATTTTTTAGGTGATCCAAAATCAATGGCTATGAAGGTACCAGTTTTGCCCGACTCATAAAAATATATTTTTTTGTTGAAAAAACATGATTCAAAAGTCGATTCCCACTAAATCGAGCATGCTAAACATATCTAATTGTTCAGATCTATCATAAAACACTTGAAACCTATAGGCCAGAATAAGGCAGAATGAGAAATGGAGCCTAATATGTTCAGTTCTCATATATATATATATATATATATATATATATATATATATATATATAGAGAGAGAGAGAGAGAGAGAGAATCACTAGAATATGAGAACTAATGTGTGAACCACAATTTTCATGGATTTTTTGTGCTTTCTCTTGAATGTACTTGTATAGATGTGATCTACAAGCTTGATTTTATAAGAACCCGCTCTTGAATCGTCCGATTTTGATGCATAAACAAGATTTTTTTTAAGGCTTTAAAATTAATGGTTCATAATCTTCATAAATATTCAAGCATTCAAAAATCACATTTTTTCATCGAAAATACATGATCCAGTGGTTGATTCCTAGCAAATTCACTATGCCAAGCACATTCACATGCTTGGATTTGAAAAAAAAAAGTGTTGGAAATGCCCATATTTTTAGTTCTCATATATATATATATATATATATATATATATATATATATATATATATATATATATATATATATATATATATATATATATATATATATATATATATATATAAACTCATTCTGCCCATTCAAAATCATAGTCTTTTTGTATTTTTTTTTCACATCTAACACTATAGGTATGATCCATATGTTTTGTTTAGTGGGAACCGACTTTTGGATCACCGAAATCTCATATGTATACAGGTTTTTTTGGTGATCCAAAATCAATGGTTATGAAGGCATCAATTTTTTTAGCTAATAATAATATATTTTAATTTTTGTCAAAAAAACATGATCTAAGAGTCGATTCTCACTTATAGAAACTTAATTTTTTTAAGGTGCTCAAAATACTAACATTTTTGAAAGAATCAAGCTGCAGGTTGGAGTTCACAAAGAGAACAACACAAGAAAACTCAGAGGTTTCATTGGACGACTATTTCAGTTTAGTGGTCTGATACTGGGCATTTGTCTCAGTTTAGCGATTTGATACTGGATGGCTATCTCAGTTTAGCAATCCGATACTAGACAACGATCTAAGTTTAGCGATTTGATACTCGACGACTATCTCGGTTTAGCGGTCTCACACTAGATGATTATCTCAGTTTAGCGGTCTGACACTCGATGACTATATCGGTTTAGTGGTTCGACCCTGTATGACTATCTCAGTTTAGCGGTTTGACCTTGAACAACTATCTCAGTTTAGCGATCCGACTCTAGATGATTATCTTAGTTTAGCTATCCGACCTTGGACGACTATCTCAATTTAGTGGTCTGACATTAGACGACTATCTCAGTTTAGTTATCTGACCCTGAACGACTATCTCAGTTTAGCGGTCCGACATTGGATGGCTATCTCAGTTCAACCATTTAGCCAATCCAATATTTGTTTTATCCTCTCCAGTGGACCGTCAAACCTGTTTAGACGTCCATCTCAAGATATACAAACCCGTTTAAACACATTTGCATCATTTCCAACTACTTTTGCATGATTCTAAGAGAATATTACCTTCAGATAAACTTTCTTTTATGAAGAACTCTTCTCAATCTCTTATCCAAGAAGAGCACAAATTTATTTAGATCAGATCCGAACCCGAAAAATCCCATGATCTAGATTCAGATTCAGATCCATTCTAAACACCTACAAATAAGGGCACACCCCTATGATCAAGGAGAGAAAGAAAAGACGCTCGAGCGCTGATACTAAGAAGAAAAAATGCAAGACCGTCGCCACCCACTTCTTTGATCTTCTTCACTTGCGCGAAGGTTCTGCAAGAACAACTGTAGAAAACCCTCACTTTCTTGTGAAAGTGTTGTCAAACGGACGAAAATAACTCTAAAGCTTAAAAACGGACCCCGAGTCCGTATCCGCTTTGTGAGTTGTGTTGTAAAATCAAAAGGCATACTCTGGCTTTACCTTCATTTTAACAAAAGACAGACGAATAAGTTCAAATGGTATCCCCACATCTTTTAAAAATAAATTTTTGAGATTTAAAAGGTAAGTCTCAAAAATTTTTATTGGCACCACTAAATGGATCATGCTAAACACATCTAATGGTTCAGATCTGTCATAAAAACACCTCAAAACTATGGAGCCTAATGAAGCAGAGAACACGAGAAAAGTGGGCCTAATATGTTCACTTCTCTCTCTCTCTCTCTCTCTCTCTCTATATATATATATATATATATATATATATATATATATATATATATGAAACCAAAATTCAAGGATTTGGATCTAAAATCCATGATCTAGGTAAATAAACATGTGAGACTGGTATCCAAGATCGATGGCCTTGATCCAACACTGCCCGCACCCCTGGAATAGTTTTGTTGTTTCAGTCAATGAAACAAAACAGTGGGTTCCAACATGCCTGGCCCCCGTCATAGCTCAAAAGTCTCATTGCACATGGGTCGCCAACTAGAAGATGGCAAACTCATCCCATGTCCTTATCCTATTGAATTTAATTAAGATACCATGTGCCACTCAGCTATAAATGCAAATCACATTGTGGTTAGCCGCAGAGCCATAATCACGTATACATTTCCCAGGCCGTTCTAGAATACATCTTGTCAAAGTACCCATTATTTTACATTGGTTTTTAATTTTACCAGACGTGTCTTATTCATTCTTCATTGCCCAAATAGAATCTGACGGAATTTAAAAGTTCATTTCTACTTTAAGACTTTTATTGCAAAAATCATTAATTATTGGGCTGTTTTGTTATTGCTCTTGAATTTCGTTAGTTGTCAGCTTGAAACTTCTGCTCCTATATTTGAACTCATTCATTGCTTTGAATTGATACTATTAATTATTAATGAAAGCATAAAACCCCATAAAGTAAACAGTAACAAGGCTGCCCACAAGGCTCAACATTGATCACACCCAGGTTTGCCCTCACTCAACATTGCATTTTTTAAAATTATGTTGCAATGAATTGGTGACGACTTCAGCCGTCACTATTTTATATATGGTGATGGCCAACGCTGTCGCCAATACTTATGGAGACGGCCCTGACCCTCTTTGGCGATGACTTAGGGCCATCACCAATACTCAATTTTGGTGTAGCGTGGTGGCAAGGGATGCACACCTCTGGGTTTCGAACTTGTGATATTCTGTCAACTTGGAAACCCTCATGAGTTGCCCCTAGCAGATGACTGGAGCCCCTTTGAAGTGTTTTACTACCAACGGGGGCTCTGCTTGTCCGGTAAGAGCAGCTGGTGCACATCACCTTGTGTTGGGACGTTGCAGGTTCAAAACCCAATGGTATAGTGTAACTGGTAGGGGTCTGCCTAACCCCAGCTTGCCTTTCAACAAAAAAAATGCAATTTTTACTGTTAGCTAGCCCAAAGATACCCTGATTTCCCTTCACTTTTACTCCCATGTGATGGTTTGTGGTATTTCGTCACCACACCAAATGAGAAGAGATCAAGGTCATGAACTAAAAGGTATGTACAAGGTTTCATGCTGGGTGGTTGTGAGGGTACTGAAGGCACCGGATCAAACCCTACTGACGCACAGGTGTGTCCCTACCTTTCAGAGGTGGGCCACATAAGGCAAGATGGTCATGGGACCCCACCTGCGGTTTTCCTTCGCTTTGGTAAGGGTTCCTCATCATAAAAAAAAAAAGGTTTCATGAGTTCATCGATCTGGCCATGTGACTCGTGATGCCCGGACATAAATTTCCTCTTTAAAACTTACTTCACAAGATTTAATATCCAAGTCTGCATGATGAGTTTGTCCAAGCTGTGTTTAGGTATGAAAGGAAAATCTAATGTGCATTGGTTGTGAGTGGACAAAACCTACCAAATACCGAAGTGGCATACTGAAAACAAAAGCCAAGTTCTCTCTTTAATTAATGGGGAAAAATGGAACCGTTCCCCAGGCCTTTAATGGGTTCATTAGGTCCAAAGCGTCTTAGGGGTTGGATCTAATGGATGACCAAGAGTTATGGTTGTCTTTTTTGACTACTGGCATCATAAGCAAAAGATATTGCCCAAAAAAAAAAAAGAATGAAAAAAAAAACCAGCAGCAAGCTCTCTCCCTGTAAAGGATGTTGGGCACGTTTGCATGGCCATGTAAAAGTGGGATTTTTCTTAAGTTCTTGTCATTACAAACGTTATTGATAGAACTTTTACAAGGCAATGCATGTAATGGGGATGGGGACTAAATAATTATTATGTGTGTGTGTGTGTGCGCACGTGCATATGTGTATAGTTTACTAAATAATGATAGCCACGAAAACTTTTTCCGTTTTTTGAAAGGCAAGCTAGGGTTAGGCAGACCCCTACCATATTCAATTGTACCACTGGGGTTTTGAACCTGCAGCGTTCCACCACAAGGAGACGTGTACTGATAGCTCCTACCAACCACGCAGAGCCCGGATGGTATAGCCACGGAAACCTATTAAAGGGGCTTTAGGGCCTATGCATTTGGTGTTCTCGAGGTAAAATCTTGGTCAAACTACCTTGGTGGTCCTGTTTAGAATCTGGTATTTGTGATGAGAGTTTATGCATTTGGGATGGTAAGTGAGGCCCTTTTTCCTTTGTATTTACACTAAAGAATGGAGAGGTGGTAGCTGGACACTTCTTAGTCTGCATAAACACATGATTTCATCCCAACTACCAAATCCCAAACAGAGCTTTAGAGAACATTTTTGCTTCCGCCAAGAAGTATTGGTTCCTATGAATTTGCCCCATTTGAATGGGAGGATATCAGGTGCAATGTGACTACGACACTTTTGGTGTATCACCCATAATCTGCTGTTGAGCCCCATAGCTGACAGGCTGTATCCTAAAAACGGAGGGTAACTAGGTGCAGCAGACCACTATAAAAGTGTGCAGTCACATTGCCCCTGACCCTCACTCATGGGCATGGTTCAAGGTACTTGGTTGCTAAACCTGAGCATAACATGTAGGAAGAACATTTTAGACAAATAGCCTGGATCTAGTCTTTTTAACCTGATCGAAATTTATGACTTACTCAAACCTGTTTCCATAAGCCCAGTCCTCCAACTAGCACACATACCAGCTGATCGCATCCTGTTGATCACCAATATCAAAACCACCACTACTAGGGTCATAGTCCGAACCTAAACCAACGGAACCCTCTCCAAACAAAAGCAACCAATTGTCCTGAGTCTGAGCGTAGCTGTGAGTGGTGACTGAAGTTGACATAAAAAAGACAATATGATAGTATTCACGTACATATTTACTACAGCACTGCCCATATTGATGTTTTAAGTCCACCACATGGCATACATGAATAACTACGTGCATCTTTAAGGTTTTGGAGTTACACTTGGAAACTTTTTGATGGCTGCATGCCTCCACAATGTGTTGATCATGACTAGGAATCAGTGGGAGGATGGAAACGGCACCACCTTATCTATCATCAACTGTTCTACGCGGAGAGTGATTGGTAAGGGGAGTGCATTTATTTCTTAACTGTAAACTGGTAGAGCATTAACTGTTCGGTGCACTCTATAAGTTCAGTAGCTCAAGGGAAAGGCAGCAACTCGATCGACCTAGTGGTGGTCGATATGGCGGGAGGGATGGTGACCAGGGTGGGCTTGTCATGCCTGTGTTTGAGTCTTCTTTTGAGTTGTGCTGTGGGGAGAGAATTGAGGGGTGATGCGCAGTATAATAATGAGGAGTTCTTGTTCTTTGGCAAAGGAGGGGGCTTTGGTTTTGGTAAGGGAGGAGGGTTTGGGTTTGGCAAGGGAGGAGGGTTTGGAGGAGTGATAGGAGGTTTCGGTGGTGGGATTGGAGGTGGAGGTGGAGGTGGTGCTGGTGGTGGGGTTGGTGGTGGATTTGGTGGCGGTGTAGGTGGTGGTGGTGGTGGCATCAGTGGTGGCCATGGTGGTGGTATTGGAGGTGGCATAGGTGGTGGTCATGGTGGCGGTATTGGAGGTGGGATAGGTGGTGGTACTGGAGGTGGCATAGGTGGTGGTATTGGAGGAGGAATTGGTGGCAGCCATGGTGGTGGTATTGGAGGTGGTATCGGTGGTGGCCATGGTGGTGGTGTAGGAGGTGGCATTGGTGGCGGCCATGGTGGTGGTATTGGTGGAGGTATTGGTGGTGGCCATGGTGCTGGTGTAGGAGGTGGCATCGGTGGTGGTCATGGTGGTGTTGTAGGTGGCGGCATTGGTGGCGGACATGGTAGTGGACTAGGAGGAGGTGGTGGTGGTGGTGGGGCTGGTGGTGGAGTTGGAGTTGGTATAGGTGGTGGTCATGGAGGTGGAATTGGTGGTGCTTATGGTATTGGCATTGGAGGAGGAATCAGTGGCGGCCATGGTGGTGCTATAGGGGGTGGCCATGGTGGTGGTGTTGGAGGTGGCATTGGTGGCGGCCATGGTGGTGGTATTGGTGGTGGCCATGGTGCTGGTGTAGGAGGTGGCATCGGTGGTGGTGCAGGTGGCGGCATTGGTGGCAGTCATGCTGGTGGACTAGGAGGAGGTGTTGGTGGGGCTGGTGGTGGAGTTGGAGTTGGTATAGGTGGTGGTCATGGAGGTGGAATTGGTGGCAGTGGAGGGTACGGTAAAGGTGGTGGTGGTGGGGGGGGATTTGGCAAGGGTGGTGGAGTTGGAGTTGGTAAAGGTGGTGGTCATGGAGGTGGAATTGGTGGCGGTGGAGGGTTCGGTAAAGGTGGTGGAATTGGTGGTGCTGGTGGGGGATTTGGCAAGGGTGGTGGAATTGGGTTTGGTGGTAGTCCCGGTGTTGGCATTGGTGGCAGTCATGGAGGTGGAATTGGCAGCGGTTTTGGCAAAGGTGGTGGATTTGGAGGTGGAATTGGCGGGATTGGTGGAGGTTTTGGCAAAGGTGGGGGCTTTGGTGGTGGAATAGGTGGAATTGGTGGTGGTTTTGGAAGAGGTTTCGGATTTGGTGGTGGGATTGGCGGAATTGGTGGAGGTTTTGGTGGTGGAATAGGTGGAATTGGTGGTGGGATTGGTGGAATTGGTGGAGGTTTTGGCAAAGGTGGAGGCTTTGGTGGTGGAATAGGTGGAATTGGTGGTGGTTTTGGAAAAGGTGTCGGATTTGGTGGTGGGATTGGTGGAATTGGTGGAGGTTTTGGCAAAGGTGGAGGCTTTGGTGGAATTGGTGGTGGTTTTGGAAAAGGTGTCGGATTTGGTGGTGAGATTGGTGGAATTGGTGGAGGTTTTGGCAAAGGTGGAGGATTTGGTGGTGGAATTGGCAGAATCGGTGGCGGTTTTGTCAAAGGTGGTGGATTTGGCGAAGGTGGTGGTGGCGGTGGTGGAGGTGCTGGTGGTGGCTATGGAGGCCATGCCATCACTGCTGGAGATTTGAACTGAGCTAGTATGTATCATGTGCAAGGTTGCATGGCTTGCCTTTTTTTATCGTTGGTAAATAAGTTTGCCTCATGAGTTCTCGTGTTGTTTTATTAGTAAACCTTGCTAGTGAAATTGTGAGTTCAATTTGTTGTACGAGTGAACTTTGCTGGTGAAATTGTGAGTTAAAATTTGTTTCATCAGTGAACTTTGCTAGTGAAATTGCGAGTTCAATCATGAACTTTGCTCTCTCTCTCTCTCTCTCTCTCTCTCTCTCTCTCTCTCTCCGGTGGGTAGACAAATATTTCAATTTCCCTTTATTATCTAGCAATAGTTCAATACATTAGAGTAGAGAAAAGTATTTTTCCAGCTTCCACAAGACAAGAAACTTTGCTTTAATCCACTCTCATCCGTCGGCTCAAAAATGTTATTTTTTTTTTTTGAAAGAAAAATATTCAAACTGTTATTAAGAAATATATGTTACAAGCAGATAAGAAGAAAGGCTAGGCGTCAAACTTCTAGCAGTACAACAATATCAGAAACAAAGAGAAAATGGCTCCTGAAGTTGAGGCCATTTAAAGCGAACACGGTGACGGAGTTCATTCAAAGCTCAGGCTGCTAAGAAGTGGCTGAGCTGCAGAAGATCAGAATGCCGACGCCCATTCCTTTGCAGCCATAGCAGCCTCCATAAAATAAGCACAAGCATCGCCACGAGTATAGAATTTTTATCCCCTTCCTTGAAAGAAATCTCGCAATCAGCACCTCTCGAAGATAGCTAATCTCGGACCAAAAATGTTATTTTTTATTTCTTTAAAATATTTAAAGTTACTTTTTATGCATGTCTGAAAAAGGTAGAAAACAGTATTTTTTTTATGACGAGGAACCCTCACCTAAGCCGAAGCAGGTTATATGTTCCCCCCCCCGAAACACGGGGGTGCGTGTTCTCGGGTTTGAATGAGCGCCATGTATGTAAGCACGTGGGGCTCATTTTCCCGTGTGTCTGCATCACATGGCATCGAAGTCTGGTGCGTTTGCAAAGACTTAAATACCCTTTCCCGCCATTAGCGCCATGAAATGACATTTCGAGTAAAGGATAAAAATGTTCTCTCGCCAGAGTTTGCAAATACAAGTATCCTTTCCTGCCATTAGCGTCGTGAATCGATATTTTGAGTAAAGGACAAAAATGTCCTCCTGCCAGAAAGGGTTAAAATCATCAGCATTTTCGCCCTAAGGAGTAAACTCCTCTGCTTTAACAGGAGCTCCTCGCAATATGTCTCCCTAAACGTTCTGGATCACTCTTTGACGACGCACCATCTGTTGTAACAGGAGCTCCATTTGACGATGCAGCCTTTGTCGTCGTCTGCTGCTGCCGAAGCACCCTTTGTCATTGTCTACTACCGTCAGAGCATAGTCGGAGCACCGTTTCCACCATCGGCTGCATCTACCTTCTAGGTGTTTCTCCTTCATTGTCGAATTAGCAAAACTTGTGTCCTAGAAGGTGCGTTTTTGTGTAAGTTTTCGTTATGTAAACAAATCGATTTGTAAATCCGAATGCTAAATCTTACAAGTGATTGTACTATACATGCTAAATAACACCTATTTTTATACTGAAACAAGAGTCGTGAAAGGCAACGATATATACTTATGAAGGCTAAATTTCTACAATGATTTGTAAGTTTGAAATTAACAAAGAGTTATACATTTAAAACAGTAGCGATTTGTTCGATGCAACAATGATTTATACGTTTGAAGCAGTAGCGATTTATGATTTATGATTCATGATTTATATATTTAAAGCAGCAACGATTTATACATTTAATGCAGTAGCGATTTATGATTTACAACAATATGTACTTATGAAAGGTTCAATTTCTACAATGATTTATACGTTTGAAGGAGTGATTTGTACTGTAACGCCCCGGATTTCCAAAACAAAGCTAAGTTAAAATTTTCATGAATTTCTTTTTTTTTCTTTGCAGCGGAACTTAGAAAAGCTTTTAGCAGCGGAATAAGACGATAATGAGTCGTCGGTTTTAGAAAACTCCGAGCACGTTGCAGGTATGTGGCCAAGCAATTCATTGACCACCAAGGTGTTCCATTTTATCGAAAACTCATGTTTATTACAACACTACTGCTTAGAAAAGCAGTGTAGGTTCAATAAAAAGGAAGCAGTACAACTCTGTCTAGAGAAACCCTGGAACTTGATGCCGCCTTGCTCCGCATATCGCCACGCAGGTTCAACACCTGAAATCCCCATTAAACGGGGTCAGAACCACTGATGGTCTGGTAAGTAGGCAAACACCTATCTATTCAACTCAAGTAAATGCATAGACCACTCAGGGTCGCAGTTCGTAATACGACACTCAAGCCTCCATGACTTAGCGTATATCGCACAAGCCTCATCAGGGCTATGAGTTGAACATCCACGCAAGTCGTCATGACTTCGCATAAGCCTCTTCAGGGCTGTGAGTTAGAATAACCTCTCAAGTCTCTACGACTTAGCCTTGACTTCCTCAGAGTCACGAATGGATGTCTAGCTCAAGCCTTTATGCTTGGCACATCCGTATCCTACGAATCTAAGGACAGCTCTCCGAGCTTCACTTAGTCGTACGGATATCAATGGGGTTCTTTCCCAATCGGTCCAGTAGTATACCGACCATGACACCTTCACAAAGGTTATGCAGGACTGACTCAACAACGTCATCCACTCATACATTCAAAGTAGCGCTGTACCTAAGCTAATGCTTTGTTTCGATAATTGCACCTCCCCCTGGGCTTAGGGGACTCATATCTGGGCGACAACGCGACGATCTGGGGGTTGATTATTCTATGTATTTTAGATACCCCAGAGGCCTGTTGACCCCATCCCCCTAGTAGGACGGTACAGCATACCGGAAGAGATCCTTACTAGGTATCCGAATGCATTCTGCTACTGCAGTAGTTGGGTTCAATCCTTAGATATTTAAGGATAACCACGACCTCCATACCTCTGAGTGACGAAGGCCATCAATGAACTCTATCAGGTTCGGGTAAAATATATGTCACTCAAGGCTGCGCCATCACCGTCTTCCTCGGTGAGAAATTCTGAAAGGGGCCTGCCGGTCTTACAATTACTTGACGAACATTGCATGCCTATAGGGCAGCCTTTGAGAAGTATGTACCCGACCCCAATCAACCACACGGTTTTCACCGTGGAACAAAGGTTTTATTCATATGCATGCTTAACTCTGCTCTCGGCACTTTGGCCTTGACGAGCACTTCACCTCTTTCGGTGGAAACAACACACTCCGGCTCAGCGGCCCTTACGAGTCTGGTTGTCTGATAATTCTCAATGAGCATGCACATGACTCGATCTCTACGGATCGGCTACTCGGCGTATTTTTACGCAACGAGCTCAGGACCTCGTCAAGGCGCTACCACTACTTTGGCGCAACGGCTCTTACAAGTATGATGCCCTTGCAGGTGTCAGGGAGACGAGTCATTCTGACATCGTTCCAACAAAGGACATCATTGTGCCACTTAACTGGTTTTGGCAGCTCTTCTGCCAACCATTCTGTCAACACCTTCTCTGCTCTACCGGCAGTGGTGCGACGAACCTTTCTACATTGTAGAAGGCGTTTCATAACTGGGTAGCACTTCTGCTACGTTCTTTCTGAGCCATTCTTAGCTCCTTCAGGAATTTCAGCAGCACTTCCTCTCTTTTACGGAGAAAGCGTGCGTTTCTTTTATCCATTTCAGCGGCATCTCCCCTCTTTGGTGGGAAATCGCTACGCTTAACTCGGGAAATGGATGCGCACCGTTGTGCGTACTTTGCATCCATCAAGGTTGCAGGAACCTTGGGCCATAGCTAGGCCATACGTAATTGATTTAGTCTTTACGTAAAGAGCATTTTGCCAAAAGGCGAAGCCTTTCCAATAGGGGCTTCATTCGTCAAGCAGAATCTTGTACGAGGAGCGGTAAGGGAATCGCATGGGCGATTTTGGAGTTGATCTCCGTTTGAACGCTCACTTACGCGCCATATATGTAATATAAGCAGAAGCCTGTGCTTTATACAGCGGCGGCGTAAAGAAATGCATATACTATTGTTCAGGGTGTGTAACTGAACGAAATATTCTACATATATAACAAAGCAGAAGCCTTGGCATCGTTCGACGCGACGGCGTAAGTAAAGACATTGCAGAAAGCAGGAGCCTTGGCATCGTTCGACGCGACGGCGTAAGTAAATGCATAATCGGAAGTGCAGTAATCGGAAGTACAGAAAGCAGGGAGCCTTGGCATCATACGATGCGACGGCAAAGGTAAATTACATGGCCTGTGCGATATAAGACGCGTCGGCAGTATCAGCAGATATACACCTAGATCTGTATCCAACGATAGTTACGAGGCGAGCGAGTGAACACCGAAGTGTCCTAGAGGGCTCAACCAAGAACTAGGGTGAGATACTATTTTGAAGAACGCATATACTGCGTATTCGAACATATATATCCGACGATAGTTACGAGGCAAGCGCGTGAACACCGAAGTGTCCTAGAGGGCTCAACCAAGAACTAAAGCAAGATACTACTTCAGAAAGTATATTCTATATACAAACAGTCAAATACTTGAGAGAGATGGATCAACGAAGCGAACTTACTTCAAATCGTGGAAGAAACGGCTCCGGGTTGCTTCTTTGGCTTCGAGCCTTCCTTCGAGAGGTCAGACTAAGTCAGATGAAGCTGACTTAGTTGAGAAAGAGGTAGAGCAGGTCAAGCTACTCAACCTAAGTGGTTTGAACCTAACAGGGTTCAATCCAAGTCAACTGGGTTCAGCAGGTTCGAACTCAGCTCAAGTAGGCTAAGTCTGGGTTCAGAAATCCAAACCGGAATCTAGACCAAAAAGGACTTTGACTTTGACTTTAAACCCAACTAGGTTCAAGTCAAGTCAACTGGGTTTGGACCAGGTCAAGTGGGTTCAGACCCAGGTCAGGTGAGCTAGGACCAGGTCAGGCAGGCTCAGACCAGGTCAGGTGGGTTCAGGCCAGGTCAGGTGGGCTCAGACTCACTTGGGCTCACTAGGGGAGGTTTAGGAGAGAGAGAGGAGGCAAGAGAGAGAGGGGGGGTCGAAATTATGAGAAGAGAGAGAGTGGGGAGGGCTATTTATAGCCCAAGCCCACCTCCTCTTGGGAATTTTTATCCCCCTTTTGCCCCTGAGCTTTATTTTAATTCCAGGAGGTTCCTTTTGAGGTGGGGCCCACTAGATATTTCCATAGGATATTTTGTGGGTCCCACAAGATATTTTCTGAGGAATATTTCTGTGGGTCCCACCAATATTTCCGTGGGTCCCGCAAGAATTTCGGGTTTTCGGCGATTTTTTTTCCGAAAAATTCTGAGTACGCCATTCTCTTCGTATTGACGTAACTAAGAAAGTTGGCTCGAGGAAATCCTTTGTTTTTGTTTAGTTAAGAGGTTATGGCTTCCAGAGTGTTTGAGCATATATTCGCAAAGCGACGAATATCTCAAGTATAACTGGTTCGTACAAATCGATCTGATTTGTATTTCGGGTTCAGATGTTATTTTTACTTGAAAATGCCTCGTGAATTTCTTCAGAAAGATACTGAAAAATTGCGGGTCTTACATGTACGTTCGATGCAACAACGATTTATACGTTTGAAGCAATAGTCATGTGTATTTATGATTTATGAAGCTACCACGATTTGTACATAAGTTTGCTAAATCGTACTATGATGTTTACTTAGGAAACCAAAACGTTATAACGATTAGTACTTATGAAGGGTGCGATTTGTACAACAATTTATACGTTTGAAGCAACAAAGATTTATATGTTTGATGTAGTAGCGATGTGTAATTATGAAGTTACCTCGATTTGTACTTAATTTTGCTAAATCATACTACGATGTTTATTTATGAAGCCAAATATTACGACAGCTTGTAATGTTGGTGATTGTTTATCGAATATGATAATTTGTAATAATATATACTTGGGAAAGCGGTTGTAATATATAATGATTCGGTTAAATTTATGTGTTGTGCAGGTTAGCAATGACTACAATTCATAAGACAAGAAAGCCTTCGCCGTTTGAGAGGATGACTCTTGGACAAATCATCCGCCAATCCGATATATGTGAGGGTTATGTAAAGAACATTGAGAATGAAAAAGATAAGAACAAATTGTTGGATATTTATTATGCGGAGCCAAATCCTTCAGATATTGAAGATGAGAAAGATGAGGAAGAACTAAAGATGAAGAAGAAGAAGAAGGATGACAAAGAGAAGGAAAAGCAAAGGAAGAAGGAGGAGGAGAATAAAAACTACGTGCACTTATGAGACAAAAGGATTTCTTCTTGCCGACCATGCAAAATTAAATCTAGATGCACATCATTCTTCATGTTATCTGTCATGATCATCAGTTGCATCGCACTATACTATGCATCGAGTTGTTATTTACTGTGTTAATAAAAGAAATGACTTATCGTAAATGTGTGTTGACAATAGTGATTCAAGAGACAGCGATTTAATGACATCTACGATGTTGCGAAGCGATTTCAATTTTAATTGTTAAATGAACAGCTATTTGAATACGCACATCGCCACCGCAATCGTGCAACAATATAAATGTCGCACGCACACATTTCAATATCATAATACAAATCGATACTAGCAAACATATAATATGTTACAAATCGATATACATATCACATAATATATTATAAATCGATACGGAAATTTAGCATAATAGCTTACAAATTGATATTAACAAACAAAACAATATCTCTCAAATCGATAGTATGTTACTGTAAACACCCCAAATTTTCACCCTCATCCAGTACTTATATTTCATGTGTCACTGCAGGTCATTGCATGCATCTGACATGTCATTTCATTGCATTGCATAGCATTGCATCTCATTTTCGAGATCCAGCACTCCTATTTTCAAAATATTTAATCCAGATTCGAGTTTTAAAACTTTTCTTTCAAAATCAATTTTAAAACCTGGATTTTTAATCAACATTCTGTCATTTGTCAACCCCCAGGACCTTATATTTTGAAATATTTTCTCAAAAAAAAAAAACAATCTAGATTCCTTTTAAACTTAATTTTCAACTGATTTCAATTCTCAGATGGGACTCATTTAGGTGGTGTCGCTTTTGGATTCATTTATTTATCAAATTTCTCAAAAATTTTAGAGTTCTAGTTGGATCAGGACTCTGTATTTTCATCTGTTTGAATCTTTTTGAACATTTTTAAAATACCATTTTGATTTTAAAAATGTTATGGTCATATCCTTTGTCCATTTTCTCTATTTTGGCCAAAATCTTAGAGTCCTAGTTGGATCAGGACTCTTTTTTCAGAGTTCTAGTCGGATCAAAACTCTACTTTTTACTACCTTTTTTACTTGTTTTCGGAGAAAACCTTTTAAAATCTTTCATTTTGGCCAAAATCCCAGAGTCCTAGTTGGATTAGGACTCTTCTTCAAGAGTCCAGTCGGATTAGGACTCTTTTCCAGAGTTTCAATCGGATTAGGACTATGTCTTTTGTCACTATTTTTTTACCTATTTTTAATCAAATCTTTCAAAATCTTTCAAAGAGGAGTCAAAAACTCAGAATTTTAGTCAAAACAAGACTATGTTCAGAGAGTCCTAGTTGGATCAGGACTCTGATCCTGATTTCAATTCTGAGAAGATCTTTCAAAAATCTTTTCATCTATCAAAATTGTTATACTTTTGTCAAAGAATTTCAAAATTTTGAGGTTTTATCCCAGAGTCTTGATCAAATCAGGACTCTATCCCAGAGTCCTGATCGAATCAGGACTCTATCCCAAGCTTGTTTTCTCACTCCATTTTCACTGATTTTCAAAAGCTTTGTTTAAATTTCATCATTTGCTTATCAGAAAACCAAAAAATTTTAGAGTCCTAGTTGAATCAGGACTCTATCTCAGAGTCCTAATCAGATCAGGACTCTGAACCAAAACTTCAATTTTATCTAGTTTTTAACTGTTTTTCAAAATTCTCTCATTTGTTTTCTCAGAAAATCCAAAAATCTGAGAGTCCTAGTTCAATTAGAACTCTGTTCCTAGAGTCTTAGTTGAATCAGAACTCTGTTTTATTTCAATATTTGTTATTGTTTTCATTGTTTTCACTGTTTTCATAAGTTCTTTCATCTGTTTTTTAGAAAAATACCAAAAAATCTAGAGTTTCAGTCCGATCAGGACTCTGTCTTAGAGTCCTAGTCCAGTCAGGAGTCTGTTTTGAAGTCTGTTTTTACTTCCATTTTTGTTCCTTTCTATTTGGTTTCAAAAATTAGGTCATTTTGTAGAGTCCAGTTAATCCAGGACTCTATTTTAGAGTTCTAATTGAGTAAGGAGTCTAACCCTGACTGTATTTTCTGACTCATTTCACCATTTTTGATAAAATCTTTTCAAAAACTCCATTTGGCTTTTAAAACCCAGAATCTCAGAGTCCTAAAATTTTAGGACTCTAACCCGGAGTTTCACTTCGCTTGAGACTCTATTTTCAAATATTCTGAATTTCAACTATTGATTCTAACCACTTTTTAAAGTTATTTCAGTGTTTATTTCAAAATTTTCAAAACCTGATGTGGGCCCACTCAGTTGGTGCCATATCCAGAGGAGTTCGGACCCAGTTGCAACTCTATGCTATTTCAAAACTTTCAATTCCAAGTTTACTTTTGAAAATCTTTTGAAAACTCTCTCAATTTTAAGTTTTAAAATCGTTTTGAAAATTCAAGTGGGGTCCACTCAGGGTGGCGCCACATTTGAGAAAGTCGGGGTTAGACTAAGGTTAGTCAGTGTTCTGGTTAGTTTTAGAAGTTTAAAAGAGTCAAAATCCATTTTGAAAATTCATTTTTAAATTTGGTTTTTAAACTATTGTTTTTAAAGGTTTTAGTTAAAACTTTAAAAACCCAATGTGGAAAAACGCCAAGTGGCACCACATGTGGGGGTCTTTAGGTTTAGTTAGGAGTTTAATTAGGTGTTAATTAGGTTAATTAGGCTAGGGGTAGTTAGGTAACTCCACACCAAAATCGCCCCCCCCCCCCCTTTTAGAGTCCATTTTTTTAAAAACTTTTGATTTAAAACTAAATTTTTTTTATAAATAGTCTCCATAAGGGGGTCGACCTCCCTATCTCTCTCCTTTAGAGTTCTTGGAGCTTCTCTCTCCTCTCCAGCCCTTCCTCCATTGCTGCAACCTCAAGGTAATGAGTTTTTTTTAATTTTTTTGTTTTATTTAATGCTTTTTATTGTTTTAAACATGAATCTAGCCATTGGCGCCTCCCCTTGTGTGGATTGAACCATGGATTCAACCTCAAGAACGGTCCAAGAACACAATCTAACCCTGTTTTACTGTTTTTTCAGGGATTCTAATCCGTTAGAATCGATTATTGCATTGATTTTCATGTTCTTAACCATGAAAACCTGAGATTTACCCGTTAAATGGGTTAAATCCATGATTTAAAAGGTAAATATTAATTCCAGCCATGGATTCCCTGTGTTTTATTTATTTTTTTACATATTAATGTTTATTACATGTGTTCCAGCATAGAAATTAATTTTATTTTACTGTTTGGATATTTCCTTTATTGTTTTCATTGATTAAAGCATGTTTTATTAAGTTTTATTAAATTTCTGTGTGTTTTAAGCTTAGATCAATAAATAGAATGTTAGTTCGTATTGAAATATTCACTGTAAATTTCTGATTTTTTTAAATGTGATACACGGATATATCAGTGAACTACTGTAAAAAAATCAGATGTTTTGGGATTCAAGAAATGTGTAAAAAAATAAAAGATTAAACCGTGATTTTCAATCATTTAAAATCGTTATTGAAATTCATAGGTAACTTGCAGTTGTGTTATTTCTCTCATCCGATATCCGATTCAAGATCCTTAAAGTGCAGTGGCTTTATATTGATGTGAACTATTTACTGTGAAAGTTCGATTATTTTTTGCCTCTGTTTGGTATTTTTCCTATTACAGAAAGTTGGATTCAAAATTTAAAACTCGTTAGGGTTTACCAAAACTCTAATCTGACTTGTATTGATCATAGATCTTGAACCGTATATTCGATTCATGATATGTAAAAAAGGAAGTTCATTATTTTTATGTCTACTGTTTACTGCAGAAATTTCAAGAATTTTTTATGAAGTCTGCTATTTTTTTCTGTATTTTCAATTGGAAGTCCCTGTTTTAACCCTTTTTAGATTTGTCATATTTAAGTCCAAATTGATGAAACAATATCTCCCTAACTGGAAATGATTTTTCTGATCTGTAAAAAAGGAAATATTTGTTTTTTTGTCTATTTTACCTCTATAAAATTTCAGATTTTTTTATGGTGATTTGACCCTTGATTCAGGTCTAACACTGAAACTGGTCTGTGACCATGGACAAAAATAGCTTATTTTACGGTTTTAATGCAATTTTCGAGTTGGAAAAATGTCAAAAATATATTTTTATAATTCCAAACTGATTTTAGGGTTATAATAAGTGCAGGTGCTGATTTTTATGAATTTTGAAATCTATTTGATGCATGAATGGATCAAATTGCAAAATAGGGTACCTGCAGGATCCAGAAACACTGCAAAAATTGTGAATTTCATGATATTTTTGGATTTTTGTGTATAAGTTCATGTTTTTAGGGTTTTTTCATGTTTAGAATCATATTAGGATGCTTTATGATCAATTTTGTGCTTATTTGACTTCATTTAAACCCTAGAACCAAAGTTTTTACCAAAATATTTTATGAAAAACCCTGATTTCAAGGCCATAGTCTTGCTATGAAGGGCATTTTGGTCATTTGACCTCAATTTCGAAATTCTAAACTCTAGTTTTTATATTTTTAATCATATCATATCATTTTTTATTCAATTTATCCTTATTTGAATTTTAAAACTTGCATTTTACAAAATATCTTTCTGAAAACCGTGATTTCAAGGCCATAGTCTTCCTATCAGGGGTATTTTAGTCATTTTGACCCCAATTTCGAATTTTTAAATCTCATCTTTATTATTTATTTAGTTTTATTTTATATTTCATTAAGTTTATATCAGGAAATCATGGAAAGAGGCTTATATCTAGCAAAATCCAGCAATTTCGAGATATTGCTGGATAAACATAGAAAAGCCAACATATCTTCACTAATCCATTTTTCTAGTTTTGCAGGGATATTGTAGACTTTACTTTTCTTTATTTTTCTGTATTTAAATTCAATTAGTGATGTAAATTGTAATTAAATTTGGAATAAGAATTTTAATTCCTGCATGGAATAGGCTGCATTGCATATAGTTTGATTCTACAAAATTCTAATTTCTGATGAGTGCATTATTCATGCATATATTACAAATTCACCATGGTCTACACAAATGACACGTGCACTAGATCTTATGGAGTTGACAAACTCGGTGGAATTCATATTTATGGCCATAGTGAGAATACGAATGAGACCCAGATTTGTGATCTTCGTATTAGCCACATTCAACCTACACTCTTAGGCTAACTTCAAAATGCACTGCATTTCTCAAAAATACAAAAGGATTTTCTCAATTCCTCAAAATCAAGACTTTCAAATCTATATTCATTCATTTCATTCATTTGCAAATCCCAATTCCAATTCCAAGAAATCGATTTTCTCAAAATTTTCTAAGTTTTATACAGAAATCGATTTTCTCAAAAACATTGAGTTTTCAAAGGATATTTCAAGTGTTTCTCAAGTTCAAAATTCGATTTTGTAAGTTATATTTTTAATTTCAAAGTTTAAATTCAGAAAAATCAAGTTTTTCCAAAGTTATTTGAAATTCCTTAGAAATTCATTTTCACAAAACACTTGGATTTTTCAGAAATCGTTTTTCATTTTCCTCAGAAATGTTTTTTTACCATGATTCACGATTTTCCAAGTGACATCTTTTCCAAGAATTTTTCAAGTATTTCAAATCTCAGAAGCAAACATCATGTTTTCAAATCTGCATTTTCAGAAAATTCATAGCACATGCCTGATTCTTTGTGCATTTAGGAAATAAAACACGATTTAGACAAGTTGAGCAAAGCTAAGCACACTTTTGATCCTTGGTTAGATTACCTCTGGTAAAGGCGTCAGGAACGATTGAACCTCATACCGACAGGCGAGTCTCATTCTTCGGAATTATCCCGCATTTTAAAACGGAGGCGAGTTATTTTCAAAATCTTTTTCAAAAGTCAGTTTGATTTGCAAAAGTAAAATTTTGTGATGATAACAGGTTTGGCGACCGTGATGGAACATGTCTTCGCCTAATCAATTGTGTACCTAACTTAGTTCAAATTGTCAAAATCGTGTTCCATGGAATGTCAGCTTTTACTTTCTGTTATCATGTGAACCTAGAAGCCTAGACTTGAACCCAGCTGACATGGATTGCATGCAGACTAGGCATGGTTCGGTAGGACTATATTGAGGAGAATTATTCATGCTCACATAGACCTAGGTCTAATACAACACTCCTCAATCTAGGATTTGTATGAAAACGATGTTTGCTTCTTTAAATTTTTAAAATCTCTATCTCTTTAGGTTTTAGAGTCTTCTGGTTTGCTTGCATGTGCTCATGTTTTCAAAAACCACCCCACCTATCTTTATCCGGTCTTCACGTTGCTGGGCTTTCTTCCCAAACCATAGTTCGAGACAAAGCCTCACAATTGGGCCACCTATTTGGGTGAAAACCCCCCTGCCATGTACCAAGGGCCATAGTCCAACGTATATTGGTAGACGCTCAAGGATGTTGGAAAACTTAAACCTATAACGGGAGAAATTGATTTTATGCCACGTACATCGAGCCTCGGCTCGAGTATATAGGCATAGCATGATTGGACACAGATGATCTAAACCTTAGAGTTAGGATTAAGGTCCTACAGCTATTTCAAAATTGATGCATCTAGAGTCAACTTTTATGGAATGTTGTATGTGCATAATTGTTTATACAGAGTGTGATATATTCATTTCCATCTTATTTTGTCATATTTTTCCAATTTTTCTAAAATATTGGACGATTTTTTAAGTACCTCATTTATGAAACCTTTCTTTGTATTTTCTTAAAACCCTGGACGATTTTTCAAATTCTTCTCTATTTCCCTCAAAACTCTAGGTGATTTTCATCCTTTCGTTCTTCTGGATCTCGAAATTCCTGCTTTATTTTTATCCTGCCTGTAATTTTTCAAAATTCCTGTATTTTCCTGAGTCTTATCCCAATTTTCCATGTTTTCCAGTCCTGATGGCATCCAGTCAACTTGATTCGGTGTTCCTTGAGGGTCACATCTCCTACGAGGTGCGACAAGGTCTTTCTGAACATCGAGTCCTCAACACCGGATCCTTCATTCCCCGGTGGTATTATTCATGGCTCAAAAACTTCTCTCGTATGTTTTCAGACTATTTGAACGATTGTGGATTGGAACTGGCATCCGCAGTGGGAAAGCAGACAGTCAACGGCAATTTGATCCACACACTGGCATAGCGGTGGAATCCGAGCACTAGTACCTTCTGGTTCCCATGGGGGGAAATGACTCTATTGATGGACGAATTCTCAGAGATTATGGGATTACCTGAACCAGTTGGTCAACCTGGAGATCCATTGGAGAAACAATTTTTGATCAATGTCAAGGGTCTGGATCTCCGAGACGCTTTAGCTGGCACGACAGGACGCAAGTCTTGGCCATTGATTGAGGAGAATGGAAATGAGTATGTGAACCTGCTCGAAATTTACAGATAGTATGGGACATTTGTGGAAGTCAGTTCTTTATTTCGAACAGCCCGAGAGAGAATCTAGCATGCAATGGTCTTATGCACTGTGGGATTAGCTCTCTTTCCAGATGGACGGAATTATATGAATATCAGGATAGTTCAACTTCTGCGAAGATGGAGAAGTCGACAGACCAGCCGTCTCTCCATAGCCATGGTTGCACTTGCCTTTTTGTACCGAGGGTTGACCCGTTTCGCACTCGGAGAATCAATTCTAGTCGAAGAGTGCACCTATGCATTGCAATTTTGGTTCCTCCGGCATGTGCCAGCCAGAGCCAGTTCATTTAGATACAATGGCGAAAAGCTTCTTTCAGTTGCGCGATACCGATTCTTGATTGATAACCTTCAGGAGGAAGAAGTCGTGTGGGACTACTTTGATCGTCAAGAATCACCTCCCAGATATACTTACGCATATGGCAAGCGGTTCAGGCTACTTGGTCCATTCTTCTGCGCATACTACCATCCAGAGCGATGTATCAGACAGTTCTCTCAGAGACAGAAGCGCATAGAAATTCGTCTACTATCAGGAATCTTGCCAGAGTTCGATCTCGCATCAGATCAGTGGTCTGGAGCATACCATTCTGCCAGACATGGCTGGGATTCTTTTGTTACTCTCACTATTTTTTCTGGTCCTCGAGTGTCCTCTGATTATCAGGAGTGGTGGAAAATTGTTTGTCCCCCTCCCCTTTGTCAAGTGTATTATTAATAAAATCATGTTTTTCCTTCAATAAAATTCCTTTAATTTTCATACTATCTTGGTTTGACGACCTCGCCTATGTAACAAGGCATAATTTTTTGTTGTTTATTTTCTTTGCAAAAGAATGACAACGCAATTGTCGTAATCCTAGCGATGACTCAATCCCTAGTAATGGGATACTCTTTCAATTGTCTACCAAAATTCTCAGCAAATATTTTTCTCCAATCAAAATCTCTTTCAAAAGCCTATCAATTCTGCTTTGCAGAGAGCATTCATGACATTCAATGGTTCAGGCAAGGTCAGGAAAGAAAATTGCATCAGTCAAAGGCATGGCACATTCAACAGCTTCAGAAGAAGAGATGGGCTCCCCGTATTCCGGCAGAAATCAAGGGCAGCAGGTTGAGGATGACATTGATCCTCAAATGTATGCCATATTAAAAAAGATTATGACCAAGATGCTGGCAGAGCAAGCTGAAGCCAGTGCAGAGCAAATCCAGGTTAAGCAAAAGGCCGGGCAATGAAGGAGGCCTCGAAGGCAGCCAAGAAGTCCATTCAGTATGTTGATACGACCGATGAAGAAGAATCATCGAAAGATTCAGATGAAGAGTTTGAGACTCATCAGACATTCCGCAAAACTACAGAGAGGCAGGGATCAGCCCATAGATTCAAAGATCAGTCTATCAGTGATTCTGACCAGCCACAATTCAAAGATGTAGTCAGAACGATTCGAGATCTGCAGGCCTGTGACAAGGGCAAGAAGGTCTTCACCAGCAAAGACTTCTATGACGGTTTGGAGGGAGCTGACAATCTGGATAATCTCCCTAAGAAATTCATCAAATTCGATGGTGCTGGTGATCCCAAGGCACACCTTGTCATGTTCTTCGCTGAATGCTCTAGATTCAAGCGAGACAACCGGGCACTTTTCCTTTGCTTCCCTCGCAGTCTGGAGGGAACAACAGCTAAATGGTACTTAGAGCATGTTAACCCAATTGAACTGAAAGAGTTTGACAAGGTGGTAAACCTGTTCATTGAGTGATTCTTCTTTAATGTTGAGGCGCTTCCCACCCTCAATCATCTCTGCGGTCTCAAGCAGAGAGAAAATGAAAAGGCTAGAGATTTCATTTATCGCTGGAGGTCAACTTGCAATAAGATGAGAGACCCCATATCAGAGGGGCATGCTTTATCCTTGATTTTGAGTAATTTCTCACAACCTCTGAAAGGCCTAATCTCCACTGCACCATCCAGAACATTTATTGAGTTAACACTGCGAGCCAAATGGCTCGAGTTAAGTATGAAAAACAGTTTCTATGAGGGCTTTACTTTTGCTAAGAACAACAGTCAGAATGAGTCGAAGAAGAAGACTCATTTTGCCCACTCTGCCAGAGGTGATAAATGGAATCATCGCAAGGGGAAGAACAAAGATTTCTGTTATGAGGTAGGAAGTTCAAACAAGAATGATCAGAAAGGGAAGTCGATCCCGCAATTCAACAAGCCACTTCAGTTAGAGCAGAGACTGAAACCCCGGGAGAAAGTGTAACATCAAGGATGGAGCTATGATAGGAAGTTCACTCCACTGGACCAATCACTCGAGATTGTGCTCGAGTATATATTGACCAAGGAGATGGTCAAATTACCCAGGCTGGTTGATCCCCCTGTTCCCATGGGAAAATTCAAAGACCAATTTTGTAAATTTCATAAAACAGTGGGGCATAATACTGAGAACTGCTTCGTTCTCAAAAATATTGTTCAGGATCTCATTGACAAGAATCTTCTGGTAGAAGGTGTCGAAGATGAAAATATGAAAATTCTGAAGAAACCATTCTCCCATCATTCTACATCAGTCATCTCTGAACAGCCTTTTCAACCACAGGAGCATATCAGACCATGCTCTAAAAAAGATATGCAAGCTCAGCATCAGGTCCTTGTATTGTAGTAGGCTCAGTCCAAAGCTCAGAAGATGGATCTTATCTCAGCCTTTGGAAAAATGAAAGTATCTGTCACGCCCGCTGGGGTATCTCCTGATGTAGCTAAAAGAATATCGTGGTTCCCCAAACACTTTATTAAGCCCTCCCTAGAGAAAAGTGAGACATCTGCACCAAAGCCGATTACAGCATTATCCAATGTCTCAATTTTGGACTTAGCCCAAGCTTCCGCCAAGCATGAGCAAGTGTTGGATGATCTATTGCGGAAAATCAAGGTGAAGCCGAGCATAACATCTGAAGACGTGTTATCATCGCAAAAAAAAAATTTCCTCCCTCGCGAGAGAGAAACGAATTTCGCGAGTCAAACTTGACCAAAGTTTTGAAAATTGTTTTGAAAATTACTCGCCTCCGTTTTGAAAATTTGCGGGAAAATTCCGTGGAATGGGATCCGCCTGCCGGTACGAGGTTCAACCGTTCCTGGCGCCTTTACCAGGGGTAATTGAACCAAGGACCAATTATGTGCTTTAACTTGACTCAAATAGCTAAATTATGCTCTATTTTTCCTAGAATGCACAGAGAATCAAGCTTGTGCTATGAAATTCTGAAAATAATTCAAGTTTGAGAAACATGATGTTTGCTTTGGAAAATTGAAATATGCTGGAAAATGATTGAAAAAGTGTTGGAAATAGATTCCCTAGGAAAATCATTGAATTTCATTAGAAATCAAAAATTTGATTGGAAAATGAATTCTTAGTAAAACTTGAATCTTGAAAAATCGATTTTTGAGATTTGGAATTGCTTTTCTGAGAAAATTGGTTTTGAGATTGGAAACTTGGAGTTGATTTTATGAGAAAATGGATTTGAGAATTCTGAGAAAATCAAGAAATTCATTAGAAAAGGATTTCTAAAAAGGAAAATGAATTCTCAGGAAAATGGGAACTCGGAGAAAATCGATTTCTGAAAACTTGTGATTTTTGAAATTTGAGAATTTTAAAATATTAGAAAATCTTGATTTGAACTTGGGAAATACTTTGAAATCTCATTTGAAAATTTAGAATTCTGGGAAAATCCAATCCTGAGAAAGACTTGGTAAATCCTTGAGAAAATTGATTTTTCTGAAATTGAAATTGGAAAATGAATTTGAAAATAATGCAATTTGAGTGATATGAATGAATGAATATGAATTTGAAAAGGGAATTTCATTGAGGAATTGGGAAATCCTTTTAAAACTTTGAGAAATACAGTGCATTTTGAAGTTAGCCTAAGAGTGTAGGTTGAATGTGGTTGATATAAAGATCATAAATCTTGGTTTTCTTCGTATTCTGACTATGGCTATAAATACGAATCCCACCGAGTTTATAAAGTCCATAAAAGCTTGTGCACGTGCCATTCGTGTAAACCATAGTGGATTTGAAATAAATGCACATGGATCATACATTAGATATTGGAATTTTGCAGAAATTAAACTATATGCAATGCAGCCCTATTCTAAGCAGAAAAGTAACTCTTATTCCAAATATTACATTGATTTTTACATTGAATTAAAATAAAAGAAATAAAAGCTAAATCTTCTTCTTGAATGTTCCTGCAA